>NC_034181.2:77535658-77653158 GCF_002021735.2 Oncorhynchus kisutch | reverse complement strand
GGCTATATACAGGGGGTACTGGTACAGAGTCAATGTGGAGGCTATATACAGGTGGTACTGGTACAGAGTCAATGTGGAGGCTATATACAGGTGGTACTGGTACAGAGTCAATGTGGAGGCTATATACAGGTGGTACTGGTACAGAGTCAATGTGGAGGCTATATACAGGTGGTACTGGTACAGAGTCAATGTGGAGGCTATATACAGGTGGTACTGGTACAGAGTCAATGTGGAGGCTATATACAGGTGGTACTGGTACAGAGTCAATGTGGAGGCTATATACCAGGGGGTACTGGTACAGAGTCAATGTGGGAGGCTATATACAGGGGGTACCGGTACAGAGTCAATGTGGAGGCTATATACAGGTGGTACTGGTACAGAGTCAATGTGGAGGCTATATACAGGTGGTACTGGTACAGAGTCAATGTGGAGGCTATATACAGGTGGTACTGGTACAGAGTCAATGTGGAGGCTATATACAGGGGGTACCGGTACAGAGTCAATGTGGAGCTATATACAGGGGGTACCGGTACAGAGTCAATGTGGAGGCTATATACAGGTGGTACTGGTACAGAGTCAATGTGGAGGCTATATACAGGGGGGTACCGGTACAGAGTCAATGTGGAGGCTATATACAGGTGGTACTGGTACAGAGTCAATGTGGAGGCTATATACAGGTGGTACTGGTACAGAGTCAATGTGGAGGCTATATACAGGGGTACCGGTACAGAGTCAATGTGGAGGCTATATACAGGTGGTACTGGTACAGAGTCAATGTGGAGTCTATATACAGGTGGTACTGGTACAGAGTCATGTGGAGGCTATATACAGGGGGGTACCGGTACAGAGTCAATGTGGAGGCTATATACAGGTGGTACTGGTACAGAGTCAATGTGAGGCTATATACAGGGGGTACTGGTAAGAGTCAATGTGGAGGCTATATACAGGTGGTACTGGTACAGAGTCAATGTGGAGGCTATATACAGGTGGTACTGGTACAGAGTCAATGTGGAGGCTATTATACAAGGTGGGTACTGGTACAGAGTCAATGTGGAGGTTATATACAGGTGGTACTGGTAAGAGTCAATGTGGAGGCTATATACAGGTGGTACTGGTACAAGTCAATGTGGAGGCTATATACAGGTGGTACTGGTACAGAGTCAATGTGGAGGCTATATACAGGTGGTACTGGTACAGAGTCAATGTGGAGGCTATATACAGGTGGTACTGGTACAGAGTCAATGTGGAGGTTATATACAGGTGGTACTGGTACAGAGTCAAATGCTGGAGGTTATATACAGGTGGTACTGGTACAGAGTCAATGTGGAGGCTATATACAGGGGTACTGGTACAGAGTCAATGTGGAGGTTATATACAGTGTACTGGTACAGAGTCAATGTGGAGGCTATAACAGGGGGTACTGGTACAGAGTCAATGTGGAGGCTATATACAGGTGGTACAGAGCAATGTGGAGGCTATATACAGGTGGTACTGGGTACAGAGTCAATGTGGAGGCTATATACAGGTGGTACAGAGTCAATGTGGAGGCTATATACAGGGGGTATGGTACAGAGTCAATGTGGAGGCTATATACAGGTGGATACAGAGTCAATGTGGAGGCTATATACAGGTGGTACTGGTACAGAGTCAATGTGGAGGCTATATACAGGTGGTACAGAGTCAATGTGGAGGCTATATACAGGGGGTCTGGTACAGAGTCAATGTGGAGGCTATATACAGGTGGTACAGAGTCAATGTGGAGGCTATATACAGGGGGTACTGGTACAGAGTCAATGTGGAGGCTATATACAGGTGGTACAGGAGTCAATGTGGAGGCTATATACAGGTGGTACTGGTACAAGAGTCAATGTGGAGGCTATATACAGGTGGTACAGAGTCATGTGGAGGCAATACAGGTGGTACAGAGTCATGTGGAGGCTATATACAGGTGGTACAGAGTCAATGTGGAGGCTATATACAGGTGGTTACAGAGTCAATGTGGAGGCTATAATACAGGTGGTACAGAGTCATGTGGAGGCTATATACAGGTGGTACAGAGTCAATGTGGAGGCTATATACAGGTGGTACAGAGTCAATGTGGAGGCTATATACAGGTGGTACAGAGTCAATGTGGAGGCTATATACAGGTGGTAACAGAGTCAATGTGGAGGCTAATATACAGGTGGTACAGAGTCAATGTGGAGGCTATATACAGGGGGGTACTGGTACAGAGTCAATGTGGAGGCTATATACAGGGGGTACTGGTACAGAGTCAATGTGGAGGCTATATACAGGTGGTACTGGTACAGAGTCAATGTGGAGGCTATATAAGGTGGTACTGGTACAGAGTCAATGTGGAGGCTATATACAGGTGGTACTGGTACAGAGTCAATGTGGAGGCTATATACAGTGGTACTGGTACAGAGTCAATGTGGAGGCTATATACAGGTGGTAACTGGTACAGACGTCGAATGTGGAGGCTATATAACAGGTGGTACTGTACAGAGTCAATGTGGAGGCTATATACAGGTGGTACCTGGTACATGAGTCAATGTGGAGGCTATATAACAGGTGGTACTGGTACAGAGTCAAATGTGCAGGCTATATACAGGTGGTACTGGTACAGAGTCAATGTGGAGGCTATATACAGGGGGTACTGGTACAGAGTCAATGTGCAGGCTATATACAGGGGGTACTGGTACAGAGTCAATGTGGAGCTATATACAGGGGTACTGGTTACAGAGTCAATGTGGAGGCTATATACAGGTGGTACTGGTACAGAGTCAATGTGGAGGCCTATATACAGGTGGTACTGGTACAGAGTCAATGTTGCAGGCTATATACAGGGGTACTGGTACAGAGTCAATGTGGAGGCTATATACAGGTGGTACTGGTACAGAGTCAAATGTGCAAGGCTATATACAGGGGGTACTGGTACAGAGTCAATGTGGAGGCTATATACAGGTGGTACTGGTACAGAGTCAATGTGGAGGCTATATACAGGTGTACTGGTACAGAGTCAATGTGCAGGCTATATACAGGGGGTACTGGTACAGAGTCAATGTGGAGGGCTATATACAGGTGGTACTGGTACAGAGTCCAATGTGGAGGCTATAATACAGGTGGGTACTGGTACAGAGTCAATGTGGAGGCTATATACAGGGGTTACTGGGTACAGAGTCAATGTGGAGGCTTATATACAGGTGGTACTGGTACAGAGTCAATGTGGAGGTTATATACAGGGGGTACTGGTACAGAGTCAATGTGGAGTCTATATACAGGTGGTACTGGTACAGAGTCAATGTGGAGGCTATATACAGGTGTACTGGTACAGAGTCAATGTGGAGGCTATATACAGGTGGTACTGTACAGAGTCAATGTGGAGGCTATATACAGGGGGTACTGGTACAGAGTCAATGTGGAGGCTATATACAGGGGGTACTGGTACAGAGTCAATGTGGAGGCTATATACAGGGGGTACTGGTACAGAGTCAATGTGGAGGCTATATACAGGTGGTACAGAGTCAATGTGGAGGCTATATACAGGTGGTACTGGTACAGAGTCAATGTGGAGGCTATATACAGGTGGTACAGAGTCAATGTGGAGGCTATATACAGGGGGTACTGGTACAGAGTCAATGTGGAGGCTATATACAGGGTGGTACAGAGTCAATGTGGAGGCTATATACAGGGGTACTGGTACAGAGTCAATGTGGAGGCTATATACAGTGGTACAGAGTCAATGTGGAGGCTATATACAGGGGGTACTGGTACAGAGTCAATGTGGAGGCTATATACAGGTGGTACAGAGTCAATGTGGAGGCTATATACAGGGGGTACTGGTACAGAGTCAATGTGGAGGCTATATACAGGTGGTACAGTCAATGTGGAGGCTATATACAGGTGGTACTGGTACAGAGTCAATGTGGAGCTATATACAGGTGGTACAGAGTCAATGTGGAGGCTATATACAGTGGTACGAAGTCAATGTGGAGGCTATACAGGTGGTACAGAGTCAATGTGGAGGCTATATACAGGGGTACAGAGTCAATGTGGAGGCTATATACAGGGGGTACTGGTACAGAGTCAATGTGGAGGCTATATACAGGGTGGTACTGGTACAGAGTCAATGTGGAGGCTATATACAGGTGGTACTGGTACAGAGTCAATGTGGAGGCTATATACAGGTGGTACTGGTACAGAGTCAATGTGGAGGCTATATACAGGTGGTACTGGTACAGAGTCAATGTGGAGGCTATATACAGGTGGTACTGGTACAGAGTCAATGTGGAGGCTATATACAGGTGGTACTGGTACAGAGTCAATGTGGAGGCTATATACAGGTGGGTACTGGTACAGAGTCAATGTGGAGGCTATATACAGGGGTACTGGTACAGAGTCAATGTGGAGGCTATATACAGGGGGTACTGGTACAGAGTCAATGTGGAGGCTATATACAGGGGTACTGGTACAGAGTCAATGTGGAGGCTATATACAGGGGGTACGGTACAGAGTCAATGTGGAGGCTATATACAGGGGGTACTGGTACAGAGTCAATGTGGAGGCTATATACAGGTGGTACTGGTACAGAGTCAATGTGGAGGCTATATACAGTGGTACTGGTACAGAGTCAATGTGGAGGCTATATACAGGGGTACTGGTACAGAGTCAATGTGGAGGCTATATACAGGGGTACTGGTACAGAGTCAATGTGGAGGCTATATACAGGGGTACTGTACAGAGTCAATGTGGAGGCTATATACAGGGGTACTGGTACAGAGTCAATGTGGAGGCTATATACAGGTGGTACTGGTACAGAGTCAATGTGGAGGCTATATACAGGGGGTACTGGTACAGAGTCAATGTGGAGGCTATATACAGGTGGTACTGGTACAGAGTCAATGTGGAGGCTATATACAGGGGGTACTGGTACAGAGTCAATGTGGAGGCTATATACAGGGTTACTGGTACAGAGTCAATGTGGAGGCTATATACAGGTGGTACTGGTACAGAGTCAATGTGGAGGCTATATACAGGGGTACTGGTACAGAGTCAATGTGGAGGCTATATACAGGGGTTACTGGTACAGAGTCAATGTGGAGGCTATATACAGGGGTACTGGTACAGAGTCAATGTGGAGGCTATATACAGGTGGTACTGGTACAGAGTCAATGTGGAGGCTATATACAGGGGTACCGGTACAGAGTCAATGTGGAGGCTATATACAGGGGGTACTGGTACAGAGTCAATGTGGAGGCTATATACAGGGGTACTGTACAGAGTCAATGTGGAGGCTATATACAGGGGGTACTGGTACAGAGTCAATGTGGAGGCTATATACAGGGGTACCGGTACAGAGTCAATGTGGAGGCTATATACAGGGGGTACTGGTACAGAGTCAATGTGGAGGCTATATACAGGGGGTACTGGTACAGAGTCAATGTGGAGGCTATATACAGGGGTACTGGTACAGAGTCAATGTGGAGGCTATATACAGGTGGTACTGGTACAGAGTCAATGTGGAGGCTATATACAGGGGACTGGTACAGAGTCAATGTGGAGGCTATATACAGGTGGTACTGGTACAGAGTCAATGTGGAGGCTATATACAGGGGGTACTGTACAGAGTCAATGTGGAGGCTATATACAGGTGGTACTGGTACAGAGTCAATGTGGAGGCTATATACAGGGGGTACTGGTACAGAGTCAATGTGGAGGCTATATACAGGGGTACCGGTACAGAGTCAATGTGGAGGCTATATACAGGGGTACTGGTACAGAGTCAATGTGGAGGCTATATACAGGGGTACCGGTACAGAGTCAATGTGGAGGCTATATACAGGGGTACTGGTACAGAGTCAATGTGGAGGCTATATACAGGGGGTACTGGTACAGAGTCAATGTGGAGGCTATATACAGGTGGTACTGGTACAGAGTCAATGTGGAGGCTATATACAGGTGGTACCGGTACAGAGTCAATGTGGAGGCTATATACAGGGGGTACTGGTACAGAGTCAATGTGGAGGCTATATACAGGGGGTACTGGTACAGAGTCAATGTGGAGGCTATATACAGGGGGTACTGGTACAGAGTCAATGTGGAGGCTATATACAGGGGTACTGGTACAGAGTCAATGTGGAGGCTATATACAGGGGTACTGGTACAGAGTCAATGTGGAGGCTATATACAGGTGTACTGGTACAGAGTCAATGTGGAGGCTATATACAGGTGGGTACTGGTACAGAGTCAATGTGGAGGCTATATACAGGGGTACTGGTACAGAGTCAATGTGGAGGCTATATACAGGGGTACTGGTACAGAGTCAATGTGGAGGCTATATACAGGGGGTACTGGTACAGAGTCAATGTGGAGGCTATATACAGGTGGTACTGGTACAGAGTCAATGTGGAGGCTATATACAGGTGGTACTGGTACAGAGTCAATGTGGAGGCTATATACAGGGGTACTGGTACAGAGTCAATGTGGAGGCTATATACAGGGGTACTGGTACAGAGTCAATGTGGAGGCTATATACAGGGGGTACTGGTACAGAGTCAATGTGGAGGCTATATAGGGGGTACTGGTACAGAGTCAATGTGGAGGCTATATACAGGTGGTACTGGTACAGAGTCAATGTGGAGGCTATATACAGGGGGTACTGGTACAGAGTCAATGTGGAGGCTATATACAGGGGGTACTGGTACAGAGTCAATGTGGAGGCTATATACAGGTGGTACTGGTACAGAGTCAATGTGGAGGCTATATACAGGGTACTGGTACAGAGTCAATGTGGAGGCTATATACAGGGGTACTGGTACAGAGTCAATGTGGAGGCTATATACAGGGGTACTGGTACAGAGTCAATGTGGAGGCTATATACAGGGGGTACTGGTACAGAGTCAATGTGGAGGCTATATACAGGGGTACTGGTACAGAGTCAATGTGGAGGCTATATACAGGTGGTACTGGTACAGAGTCAATGTGGAGGCTATATACAGGTGGTACTGGTACAGAGTCAATGTGGAGGCTATATACAGGTGGTACTGGTACAGAGTCAATGTGGAGGCTATATACAGGTTACTGGTACAGAGTCAATGTGGAGGCTATATACAGGGGGTACTGGTACAGAGTCAATGTGGAGGCTATATACAGGGGGTACTGGTACAGAGTCAATGTGGAGGCTATATACAGGTGTACTGGTACAGAGTCAATGTGGAGGCTATATACAGGTGGTACTGGTACAGAGTCAATGTGGAGGCTATATACAGGTGGTACTGGTACAGAGTCAATGTGGAGGCTATATACAGGGGTACTGGTACAGAGTCAATGTGGAGGCTATATACAGGGGGTACGGTACAGAGTCAATGTGGAGGCTATATACAGGGGGTACTGGTACAGAGTCAATGTGGAGGCTATATACAGGTGGTACTGGTACAGAGTCAATGTGGAGGCTATATACAGGGGTACTGGTACAGAGTCAATGTGGAGGCTATATACAGGTGGTACTGGTACAGAGTCAATGTGGAGGCTATATACAGGGGGTACTGGTACAGAGTCAATGTGGAGGCTATATACAGGGGTACTGGTACAGAGTCAATGTGGAGGCTATATACAGGTGGTACTGGTACAGAGTCAATGTGGAGGCTATATACAGGGGGTACTGGTACAGAGTCAATGTGGAGGCTATATACAGGTGGTACTGGTACAGAGTCAATGTGGAGGCTATATACAGGTGGTACTGGTACAGAGTCAATGTGGAGGCTATATACAGGTGGTACCGGTACAGAGTCAATGTGGAGGCTATATACAGGTGGTACTGGTACAGAGTCAATGTGGAGGCTATATACAGGGGGTACTGGTACAGAGTCAATGTGGAGGCTATATACAGGTGGTACTGGTACAGAGTCAATGTGGAGGCTATATACAGGGGGTACTGGTACAGAGTCAATGTGGAGGCTATATACAGGGGGTACTGTACAGAGTCAATGTGGAGGCTATATACAGGTGGTACTGGTACAGAGTCAATGTGGAGGCTATATACAGTGGTACTGGTACAGAGTCAATGTGGAGGCTATATACAGGTGGTACTGGTACAGAGTCAATGTGGAGGCTATATACAGGTGGTACTGGTACAGAGTCAATGTGGAGGCTATACAGGTGGTACTGGTACAGAGTCAATGTGGAGGCTATATACAGGTGGTACTGGTACAGAGTCAATGTGGAGGCTATATACAGGTGGTACTGGTACAGAGTCAATGTGGAGGCTATATACAGGTGGTACTGGTACAGAGTCAATGTGGAGGCTATATACAGGTGGTACTGGTACAGAGTCAATGTGGAGGCTATATACAGGGGGTACTGGTACAGAGTCAATGTGGAGGCTATATACAGGTGGTACTGGTACAGAGTCAATGTGGAGGCTATATACAGGTGGTACTGGTACAGAGTCAATGTGGAGGCTATATACAGGGGTACTGGTACAGAGTCAATGTGGAGGCTATATACAGGGGTACTGGTACAGAGTCAATGTGGAGGCTATATACAGGTGGTACGGTACAGAGTCAATGTGGAGGCTATATACAGTGGTACTGGTACAGAGTCAATGTGGAGGCTATATACAGGGGTACTGGTACAGAGTCAATGTGGAGGCTATATACAGGGGTACTGGTACAGAGTCAATGTGGAGGCTATATACAGGGGGTACTGGTACAGAGTCAATGTGGAGGCTATATACAGGTGGTACTGGTACAGAGTCAATGTGGAGGCTATATACAGGTGGTACTGGTACAGAGTCAATGTGAGGCTATATACAGGGGTACTGGTACAGAGTCAATGTGGAGGCTATATACAGGGGTACTGGTACAGAGTCAATGTGGAGGCTATATACAGGTGGTACGGTACAGAGTCAATGTGGAGGCTATATACAGGGGGTACTGGTACAGAGTCAATGTGGAGGCTATATACAGGGGTACTGGTACAGAGTCAATGTGGAGGCTATATACATTGGTACTGGTACAGAGTCAATGTGGAGGCTATATACAGGGGGTACTGTACAGAGTCAATGTGGAGGCTATATACAGGGGGTACTGGTACAGCAATTGTGGGCATATAAAGGGGGTACCGGTACAGAGTCAATGTGGAGGCTATATACAGGGGTACTGGTACAGAGTCAATGTGGAGGCTATATACAGGTGGTACCGTACAGAGTCAATGTGAGGCTATATACAGGGGTACTGGTACAGAGTCAATGTGGAGGCTATATACAGGTGGTACTGGTACAGAGTCAATGTGGAGGCTATATACAGGGGTACTGGTACGAGAGTCAATGTGGAGGCTATATACAGGTGGTACCGTACAGAGTCAAGTGGAGGCTATATAGGGGGTACTGGTACAGAGTCATGTGGAGGCTATATACAGGGGTACGGTACAGAGTCAATGTGGAGGCTATATACAGGGGGTACTGGTACAGAGTCAATGTGGAGGCTATATACAGGGGTACTGGTAGAGTCAATGTGGAGGCTATATACAGGTGTACTGGTACAGAGTCAATGTGGAGCTATATACAGGGGGTACTGGTACAGAGTCAATGGGAGCTATATACAGGGGTACTGGTACAGAGTCAATGTGGAGGCTATATACAGGGGGTACTGTACAGAGTCAATGTGGAGGCTATATACAGGGGTACTGGTACAGAGTCAATGTGGAGGCTATATACAGGGGGTACGGTACAGAGTCAATGTGGAGGCTATATACAGGTGGTACCGTACAGAGTCAATGTGGAGGCTTTATAAAAAAAATATACAGGGGTACTGGTACAGATCAATGTGGAGGCTATATACAGGGGTACTGGTACAGAGTCAATGTGGAGGCTATATAACGGTGTACTGGTACAGAGTCAATGTGGAGGCTATATACAGGTGGTACCGGTACAGAGTCAATGTGGAGGCTATATACAGGGGGTACTGGTACAGAGTCAATGTGGAGTCTATATACAGGTTGACTGGTACAGAGTCAATGTGGAGGCTATATACAGGGTACTGGTACAGAGTCAATGTGGAGGCTATATACAGGGGGTACTGGTACAGAGTCAATGTGGAGCTTATATCAGTGGTACTGGTACAGAGTCATGTGGAGGCTATATACAGGGGGTACTAGTACAGAGTCAATGTGGAGGCTATATACAGGTGGTACTGGTACAGAGTCAATGTGGAGGCGATATACAGGGGGTACTGGTACAGAGTCAATGTGGAGGCTATATACAGGGGTAACTGGTAAGAGAGTCCATGTGGAGGCTATATACAGGTGGTACTGGTACAGAGTCAATGTGGAGGCTATATACAGGTGGTACTGTACAGAGTCATGTGGAGGCTATATACAGGGGGTACTAGTACAGAGTCAATGTGGAGGCTATATACAGGTGGTACGGTACGAGTCAATGTGGAGGCTATATACAGGGGGTACTGGTACAGAGTCAATGTGGAGGCTATATACAGGGGTACTGGTACAGAGTCAATGTGGAGGCATATACAGGGGGGTACTGGTACAGAGTCATGTGGAGGCTATATACAGGGGTACTGGTACAGAGTCAATGTGGAGGCTATATACAGGGGTACTGGTACAGAGTCAATGTGGAGGCTATACAGGTACTGGTACAGAGTCAATGTGGAGGCTATATACAGGTGGTACTGGTACAGAGTCAATGTGGAGGCTATATACAGGTGTACTGGTACAGAGTCAATGTGGAGGCTATATACAGGTGGTACGGGTACAGAGTCAATGTGGAGGCTATATACAGGGGGTACCGGTACAGAGTCAATGTGGAGGCTATATACAGGGGGTACTGGTACAGAGTCAATGTGGAGGCTATATACAGGGGTTACTGGTACAGAGTCAATGTGGAGGCTATATACAGTGGTACCGGTACAGAGTCAATGTGGAGGCTATATACAGGGTGGTACAGAGTCAATGTGGAGGCTATATACAGTGGTACTGGTACAGAGTCAATGTGGAGGCTATTACAGGGGTACACAGAGTCAATGTGGAGGCTATACAGGGGTACTGGTACAGAGTCAATGTGGAGGCTATATACAGGTGGTACAGAGAGTCAATGTGGAGGCTATATACAGGTGGTACGGTACAGAGAGTCAATGTGGAGGCTATATACAAGGTGTACAGAGTCAATGTGGAGGCTATATACAGGGGGTACTGGTACAGAGTCAATGTGGAGCTATATACAGGTGGTACTAGTCATGTGGAGGCTATATACAGGGGTACTGGTACAGAGTCATGTGGATGTGCTATATACAGGTAAGGTGTACAGAGTCAATGTGGAGGCTATATACAGGGGGTACTGGTACAGAGTCAATGTGGAGGCTATATACAGGGTGGTACAGAGTCAATGTGGAGGCTATATACAGGGTACTGGTACAGAGTCAATGTGGAGGCTATATACAGGTGGTACAGAGTCAATGTGGAGGCTATATACAGTGGTACAGAGTCAATGTGGAGGCTATATACAGGTGGTACAGAGTCAATGTGGAGGCTATATACAGGGGGTACAGAGTCAATGTGGAGGCTATATACAGGGTGGTACAGAGTCAATGTGGAGCTATATACAGGTTGTACAGAGTCAATGTGGAGGCTATATACAGGTTGTACAGAGTCAATGTGGAGGCTATATACAGGTGGGTACAAGTCAATGTGGAGGCTATACAGGGGTACTGGTACAGAGTCAATGTGGAGGCTATATACAGGTGGTACTGGTACAGAGTCAATGTGGAGGCTATATACAGGGGTACTGGTACAGAGTCAATGGGAGGCTATATACAGTGTACTGGTACAGAGTCAATGTGGAGGCTATATACAGGGTGGTACTGGTACAGAGTCAATGTGGAGGCTATATACAAGGGTACTGGTACAGAGTCAATGTGGAGGCTATATACAGGGGTACTGGTACAGAGTCAATGTGGAGGCTATATACAGGGGTACTGGTACAGAGTCAATGTGGAGGCTATATACAGGTGGTACGGTACAGAGTCAATGTGAGGCTATATACAGGGGACTGGTACAGAGTCAATGTGGATTATATACAGGGGTACTGGTACAGAGTCAATGTGGAGGCTATATACAGGGGGTACTGGTACAGAGTCAATGTGGAGGCTATATACAGGGGGTACTGGTACAGAGTCAATGTGGAGGCTATATACAGGGGTACTGGTACAGAGTCAATGTGGAGGCTATATACAGGTGGTACTGGTACAGAGTCAATGTGGAGGCTATATACAGGGGTACTGGTACAGAGTCAATGTGGAGGCTTATACAGGTGGTACTGGTACAGAGTCAATGTGGAGGCTATATACAGGGGTACTGGTACAGAGTCAATGTGGAGGCTATATACAGGGGGTACTGTACAGAGTCAATGTGGAGGCTATATACAGGGGTACTGGTACAGAGTCAATGTGGAGCTATATACAGGGGTACTGGTACAGATCAATGTGGAGGCTATATACAGGTGTACTGGTACAGAGTCAATGTGGAGGCTATATATACAGGGGTACTGGTACAGAGTCAATGTGGAGGCTATATACAGGGTACTGGTACAGAGTCAATGTGGAGGCTATATACAGGTGGTACTGGTACAGAGTCAATGTGGAGGCTATATACAGGGGGTACTGGTACAGAGTCAATGTGGAGGCTATATACAGTGGTACTGGTACAGAGTCAATGTGGAGGCTATATACAGGGGGTACTGGTACAGATTCAATGTGGAGGCTATATACAGGGGTACTGGTACAGAGTCAATGTGGAGGCTATATACAGGGGTACTGGTACAGAGTCAATGTGGAGGCTATATACAGGGGGCTGGTACAGAGTCAATGTGGAGGCTATATACAGGGGTACTGGTACAGAGTCAATGTGGAGGCTATATACAGTTGGTACAAGTCAATGTGGAGGCTATATACAGGGGTACTGGTACAGAGTCAATGTGGAGGCTATATACAGGTGGTACAGAGTCAATGTGGAGGCTATATACAGGGGTACTGGTACAGAGTCAATATGGAGGCTATATACAGGGGTACTGGTACAGAGTCAATGTGGAGGCTATATACAGGGTGTACTGGTACAGAGTCAATGTGGAGGCTATATACAGGTTGGTACAGAGTCAATGTGGAGGCTATATACAGGGGGTACTGGTACAGAGTCAATGTGGAGGCTATATACGGGTACAGAGTCAATGTGGAGGCTATATACAGGGTACTGGTACAGAGTCAATGTGGAGGCTATATACAGGTGGTACAGAGTCAATGTGGAGGCTATATACAGGGGTACTGGTACGAGTCAATGTGGAGGCTATATACAGGGGTACATAGTCAATGTGGAGGCTATATACAGGGTGGTACAGAGTCAATGTGGAGGCTATATACAGGTGGTACAGAGTCAATGTGGAGGCTATATACAGGGGGTACAGAGTCAATGTGGAGGCTATATAGGGGTCCTGGTACAGAGTCAATGTGAGGCTATAACAGGGGGTACTGGTACAGAGTCAATGTGGAGGCTATATACAGGGGTACTGGTACAGAGTCAATGTGGAGGCTATATACAGGGGTACTGGTACAGAGTCAATGTGGAGGCTATATACAGGGGTACTGGTACAGAGTCAATGTGGAGGCTATATACAGGGGTACTGGTACAGAGTCAATGTGGAGGCTATATACAGGGGTACTGGTACAGAGTCAATGTGGAGGCTATATACAGGGGTACTGGTACAGAGTCAATGTGGAGGCTATATACAGGGGTACTGGTACAGAGTCAATGTGGAGGCTATATACAGGGGTACTGGTACAGAGTCAATTGGAGGCTATATACAGGGGGTACCTGTACAGAGTCAATGTGGAGGCTATATACAGGGGTACTGGTACAGAGTCAATGTGGAGGCTATATACAGGGGGTACTGGTACAGAGTCAATGTGGAGGCTATATACAGGGGTACTGGTACAGAGTCAATGTGGAGGCTATATACAGGGGTACGGTACAGAGTCATGTGGAGGCTATATACAGGGGTACTGGTACAGAGTCAATGTGGAGGCTATATACAGGGGTACTGGTACAGAGTCAATGTGGAGGCTATATACAGGGGGTACTGGTACAGAGTCAATGTGGAGCTATATACAGTGGTACTGGTACAGAGTCAATGTGGAGGCTATATACAGGTGGTACTGGTACAGAGTCAATGTGGAGGCTATATACAGGGGTACTGGTACAGAGTCAATGTGGAGGCTATATACAGGGGTACTGGTACAGAGTCAATGTGGAGGCTATATACAGGTGTACTACGGTACAGAGTCAATGTGGAGGCTATATACAGGGGGGTACCTGTACAGAGTCAATGTGGAGGCTATATACAGGGGTACTGGTACAGAGTCAATGTGGAGGCTAATACAGGGGGTACTGGTACAGAGTCAATGTGGAGGCTATATACAGGGGTTACTGGTACAGAGTCAATGTGGAGGCTATATACAGGGGTACTGGTACAGAAGTCAATGTGGAGGCTATATACAGGTGGTACCTGTACAGAGTCAATGTGGAGGCTATATACAGGGGGTACCGGTACAGAGTCAATGTTGAGGCTATATACAGGGGGTACTGGTACAGAGTCAATGTGGAGGCTATATACAGGGGTACCAGTACAGAGTCAATGTGGAGGCTATATACAGGGGGTACCGGTACAGAGTCAATGTGGAGGCTATATACAGGGGGTACCGGTACAGAGTCAATGTGGAGGCTATATACAGGGGTACTGGTACAGAGTCAATGTGGAGGCTATATACTGGGGGTACCGGTACAGAGTCAATGTGGAGGGCTATATACAGGGGGTACTGGTACAGAGTCAATGTGGAGGCTATATACAGGGGTGTTACGGTACAGAGTCCAATGTGGAGGCTATATACAGGGGGTACGGTACAGAGTCAATGTGGAGGCTATATACAGGGGGTACCGGTACAGAGTCAATGTGGAGGCTATATACAGGGGGTACGGTACAGAGTCAATGTGGAGGCTATATACAGGGTGTTACGGTACAGAGTCAATGTGGAGGCTATATACAGGGGGTAACGGTACAGAGTCAATGTGGAGGCTATATACAGGGTATTACGGTACAGAGGTCAATGTGGAGGCTATATACAGGGTGTTACGGTACAGAGTCAATGTGGAGGCTATATACAAGGGGTACCGGTACAGAGTCAATGTGGAGGCTATATACAGGGTGTTACGGTACAGAGTCAATGTGGAGGCTATATACAGGGGGTACCGGTACAGAGTCAATGTGGAGGCTATATACAGGGAGTACCGGTACAGAGTCAATGTGGAGGCTATATACAGGGGGTACCGGTACAGAGTCAATGTGGAGGCTATATACAGGGGGTACTGGTACAGAGTCAATGTGGAGGCTATATACAGGGGTACCGGTACAGAGTCAATGTGGAGGCTATATACAGGGGGTACTGGTACAGAGTCAATGTGGAGGCTATATACAGGGTGTTACGGTACAGAGTCAATGTGGAGGCTATATACAGGGGGTACTGGTACAGAGTCAATGTGGAGGCTATATACAGGGTGTTACGGGTACAGAGTCAATGTGGAGGCTATATACAGGGGGTACTGGTACAGAGTCAATGTGGAGGCTATATACAGGGTGTTACGGTACAGAGTCAATGTGGAGGCTATATACAGGGGGTACTGGTACAGAGTCAATGTGGAGGCTATATACAGGGGTTACGGTACAGAGTCAATGTGGAGGCTATATACAGGGGGTACTGGTACAGAGTCAATGTGGAGGCTATATACAGGGTGTACGGTACAGAGTCAATGTGGAGGCTATATACAGGGGGTACTGGTACAGAGTCAATGTGGAGGCTATATACAGGGTGTTACGGTACAGAGTCAATGTGGAGGCTATATACAGGGGGTACTGGTACAGAGTCAATGTGGAGGCTATATACAGGGTATTACGGTACAGAGTCAATGTGGAGGCTATATACAGGGGTTACGGTACAGAGTCAATGTGGAGGCTATATACAGGAGGTACTGGTACAGAGTCAATGTGGAGGCTATATACAGGGTATTACGGTACAGAGTCAATGTGGAGGCTATATACAGGGGGTACCGTACAGAGTCAATGTGGAGGCTATATACAGGGGGTACTGGTACAGAGTCAATGTGGAGGCTATATACAGGGGGTACTGGTACAGAGTTAATGTGGAGGCTATATACAGGGGGTACTGGTACAGAGTCAATGTGGAGGCTATATACAGGGGTACTGGTACAGAGTCAATGTGGAGGCTATATACAGGGAGGTACTGGTACAGAGTCAATGTGGAGGCTATATACAGGGTGTTATGGTACAGAGTCAATGTGGAGGCTATATACAGGGTATTACGGTACAGAGTCAATGTGGAGGCTATATACAGGGTATTACGGTACAGAGTCAATGTGGAGGCTATATACAGGGGGTACCAGTGCAGAGTCAATGTGGAGGCTATATACAGGGGTACCAGTGCAGAGTCAATGTGGAGGCTATATACAGGGGTACCAGTGCAGAGTCAATGTGGAGGCTATATACAGGGGGTACCAGTGCAGAGTCAATGTGAGGCTATATACAGGGGTACTGGTACAGAGTCAATGTGGAGGCTATATACAGGGGTACTGGTACAGAGTCAATGTGGAGCTATATACAGGTGTACTGGTACAGAGTCAATGTGGAGGCTATATACAGGTGGTACTGGTACAGAGTCAATGTGGAGGCTATATACAGGGGTACTGGTACAGAGTCAATGTGGAGGCTATATACAGGGGTACTGGTACAGAGTCAATGTGGAGGCTATATACAGGTGGTACTGGTACAGAGTCAATGTGGAGGCTATATACAGGTGTACTGGTACAGAGTCAATGTGGAGGCTATATACAGGTGGTACTGGTACAGAGTCAATGTGGAGGCTATATACAGGGTTGGTACAGAGTCAATGTGGAGGCTATATACAGGGGGTACTGGTACAGAGTCAATGTGGAGGCTATATACAGGTGGTACTGGTACAGAGTCAATGTGGAGGCTATATACAGGGGTACTGGTACAGAGTCAATGTGGAGGCTATATACAGGTGGTACGGTACAGAGTCAATGTGGAGGCTATATACAGGGGTACTGGTACAGAGTCAATGTGGAGGCTATATACAGGGGTACCGGTACAGAGTCAATGTGGAGGCTATATACAGGGGTACTGGTACAGAGTCAATGTGGAGGCTATATACAGGGGGTACTGGTACAGAGTCAATGTGGAGGCTATATACAGGTGGTACTGGTACAGAGTCAATGTGGAGGCTATATACAGGGGTACTGTACAGAGTCAATGTGGAGGCTATATACAGGGGTACTGGTACAGAGTCAATGTGGAGGCTATATACAGGGGGTACTGGTACAGAGTCAATGTGGAGGCTATATACAGGTGGTACTGGTACAGAGTCAATGTGGAGGCTATATACAGGGGTACTGGTACAGTCAATGTGGAGGCTATATACAGGGGGTACTGTACAGAGTCAATGTGGAGGCTATATACAGGGGTACTGGTACAGAGTCAATGTGGAGGCTATATACAGGGGTACTGGTACAGAGTCAATGTGGAGGCTATATACAGGGGTACTGGTACAGAGTCAATGTGGAGGCTATATACAGGGGGTACTGGTACAGAGTCAAGTGGAGGCTATATACAGGTGGTACGGTACAGAGTCAATGTGGAGGCTATATACAGGGGGTACTGGTACAGAGTCAATGTGGAGGCTATATACAGGGGTACTGGTACAGAGTCAATGTGGAGGCTATATACAGGGGTACGGTACAGAGTCAATGTGGAGGCTATATACAGGGGTACTGGTACAGAGTCAATGTGGAGGCTATATACAGGGGTACTGGTACAGAGTCAATGTGGAGGCTATATACAGGTGGTACTGGTACAGAGTCAATGTGGAGGCTATATACAGGGGTACTGGTACAGAGTCAATGTGGAGGCTATATACAGGGGTACTGGTACAGAGTCATGTGGAGGCTATATACAGGTGGTACTGGTACAGAGTCAATGTGGAGGCTATATACAGGGGGCCTGGTACAGAGTCAATGTGGAGGCTATATACAGGGGTACTGGTACAGAGTCAATGTGGAGGCTATATACAGGGGTACTGGTACAGAGTCAATGTGGAGGCTATATACAGGGGTACTGGTACAGAGTCAATGTGGAGGCTATATACAGGGGGTACTGGTACAGAGTCAATGTGGAGGCTATATACAGGGGTACTGGTACAGAGTCAATGTGGAGGCTATATACAGGGGTACTGGTACAGTCAATGTGGAGGCTATATACAGGGGGTACTGGTACAGAGTCAATGTGGAGGCTATATACAGGGGTACTGGTACAGAGTCAATGTGGAGGCTATATACAGGGGTTACTGTACAGAGTCAATGTGGAGGCTATATACAGGGGGTACTGGTACAGAGTCAATGTGGAGGCTATATACAGGTGGTACTGGTACAGAGTCAATGTGGAGGCTATATACAGGGGTACCGGTACAGAGTCAATGTGGAGGCTATATACAGGGGTACTGGTACAGAGTCAATGTGGAGGCTATATACAGGGGGTACTGGTACAGAGTCAATGTGGAGGCTATATACAGGGGGTACTGGTACAGAGTCAATGTGGAGGCTATATACAGGGGTACCGGTACAGAGTCAATGTGGAGGCTATATACAGGGGGTACTGGTACAGAGTCAATGTGGAGGCTATATACAGGGGTACTGGTACAGAGTCAATGTGGAGGCTATATACAGGGGTACTGGTACAGAGTCAATGTGGAGGCTATATACAGGGGTACTGGTACAGAGTCAATGTGGAGGCTATATACAGGGGTACTGGTACAGAGTCAATGTGGAGGCTATATACAGGTGGTACTGGTACAGAGTCAATGTGGAGGCTATATACAGGGGTACTGGTACAGAGTCAATGTGGAGGCTATATACAGGGGGTACTGGTACAGAGTCAATGTGGAGGCTTATATACAGGGGGTACTGGTACAGAGTCAATGTGGAGGCTATATACAGGTGGTACGCGTACAGAGTCAATGTGGAGGCTATATACAGGGGTACTGGTACAGAGTCAATGTGGAGGCTATATACAGGGGTACTGGTACAGAGTCAATGTGGAGGCTATATACAGGGTGACTGGTACAGAGTCAATGTGGAGGCTATATACAGGGGGTACCGGTACAGAGTCAATGTGGAGGCTATATACAGGGGGTACTGGTACAGAGTCAATGTGGAGGCTATATACAGGGGGTACTGGTACAGAGTCAATGTGGAGGCTATATACAGGGGTACTGGTACAGAGTCAATGTGGAGGCTATATACAGGTGGTACTGGTACAGAGTCAATGTGGAGGCTATATACAGGGGTACTGGTACAGAGTCAATGTGGAGGCTATATACAGGGGGTACTGGTACAGAGTCAATGTGGAGGCTATATACAGGGGTACTGGTACAGAGTCAATGTGGAGGCTATATACAGGGGGTACTGGTACAGAGTCAATGTGGAGGCTATATACAGGTGGTACTGGTACAGAGTCAATGTGGAGGCTATATACAGGGGTACTGGTACAGAGTCAATGTGGAGGCTATATACAGGGGTACTGGTACAGAGTCAATGTGGAGGCTATATACAGGGGTACTGGTACAGAGTCAATGTGGAGGCTATATACAGGGGTACTGGTACAGAGTCAATGTGGAGGCTATATACAGGGGGTACTGGTACAGAGTCAATGTGGAGGCTATATACAGGGGGTACTGGTACAGAGTCAATGTGGAGGCTATATACAGGGGTACTGGTACAGAGTCAATGTGGAGGCTATATACAGGGGGTACTGGTACAGAGTCAATGTGGAGGCTATATACAGGGGGTACTGGTACAGAGTCAATGTGGAGGCTATATACAGGGGTACGGTACAGAGTCAATGTGGAGGCTATATACAGGGGTACTGGTACAGAGTCAATGTGGAGGCTATATACAGGGGGTACTGGTACAGAGTCAATGTGGAGGCTATATACAGGGGTACTGGTACAGAGTCAATGTGGAGGCTATATACAGGGGTACTGTACAGAGTCAATGTGGAGGCTATATACAGGGGGTACTGGGTACAGAGTCAATGTGGAGGTATATACAGGGGGTACTGGTACAGAGTCAATGTGGAGGCTATATACAGGGGTACTGGTACAGAGTCAATGTGGAGGCTATATACAGGGGGTACTGGTACAGAGTCAATGTGGAGGCTATATACAGGGGTACTGGTACAGAGTCAATGTGGAGGCTATATACAGGTGGTACTGGTACAGAGTCAATGTGGAGGCTATATACAGGGGGTACTGGTACAGAGTCAATGTGGAGGCTATATACAGGGGGTACTGGTACAGAGTCAATGTGGAGGCTATATACAGGGGTACTGGTACAGAGTCAATGTGGAGGCTATATACAGGGGGTACTGGTACAGAGTCAATGTGGAGGCTATATACAGGGGGTACTGGTACAGAGTCAATGTGGAGGCTATATACAGGGGTACTGGTACAGAGTCAATGTGGAGGCTATATACAGGGGGTACTGGTACAGAGTCAATGTGGAGGCTATATACAGGGGGTACTGGTACAGAGTCAATGTGGAGGCTATATACAGGGGGTACTGTACAGAGTCAATGTGGAGGCTATATACAGGGGGTACTGGTACAGAGTCAATGTGGAGGCTATATACAGGTGGTACCGGTACAGAGTCAATGTGGAGGCTATATACAGGGGGTACTGGTACAGAGTCAATGTGGAGGCTATATACAGGGGTACTGGTACAGAGTCAATGTGGAGGCTATATACAGGGGTACTGGTACAGAGTCAATGTGGAGGCTATATACAGGGGGTACTGGTACAGAGTCAATGTGGAGGCTATATACAGGGGTACTGGTACAGAGTCAATGTGGAGGCTATATACAGGGGTACTGGTACAGAGTCAATGTGGAGGCTATATACAGGGGGTACCGGTACAGAGTCAATGTGGAGGCTATATACAGGGGTACTGGTACAGAGTCAATGTGGAGGCTATATACAGGGGGTACTGGTACAGAGTCAATGTGGAGGCTATATACAGGGGTACTGGTACAGAGTCAATGTGGAGGCTATATACAGGTGGTACTGGTACAGAGTCAATGTGGAGGCTATATACAGGTGGTACTGGTACAGAGTCAATGTGGAGGGCTATATACAGGTGGGTACTGGTACAGAGTCAATGTGGAGGCCTATATACAGGTGGTACTGGTACAGAGTCAATGTGGAGGCTATATACAGGGGGTACTGGTACAGAGTCAATGTGGAGGCTATATACAGGGGTACTGGTACAGAGTCAATGTGGAGGCTATATACAGGTGGTACTGGTACAGAGTCAATGTGGAGGCTATATACAGGTGGTACCGGTACAGAGTCAATGTGGAGTCTATATACAGGGGGTACTGGTACAGAGTCAATGTGGAGGCTATATACAGGGGGTACTGGTACAGAGTCAATGTGGAGGCTATATACAGGGGGTACTGGTACAGAGTCAATGTGGAGGCTATATACAGGGGTACCGGTACAGAGTCAATGTGGAGGCTATATACAGGGGTACTGGTACAGAGTCAATGTGGAGGCTATATACAGGGGGTACTGGTACAGAGTCAATGTGGAGGCTATATACAGGGGTACTGGTACAGAGTCAATGTGGAGGCTATATACAGGGGGTACTGGTACAGAGTCAATGTGGAGGCTATATACAGGGGTACTGGTACAGAGTCAATGTGGAGGCTATATACAGGGGTACTGGTACAGAGTCAATGTGGAGGCTATATACAGGGGGTACTGGTACAGAGTCAATGTGGAGGCTATATACAGGGGGTACTGGTACAGAGTCAATGTGGAGGCTATATACAGGTGGTACTGGTACAGAGTCAATGTGGAGGCTATATACAGGGGGTACTGGTACAGAGTCAATGTGGAGGCTATATACAGGGGTACTGGTACAGAGTCATGTGGAGGCTATATACAGGGGGTACTGTACAGAGTCAATGTGGAGGCTATATACAGGTGGTACTGGTACAGAGTCAATGTGGAGGCTATATACAGGGGGTACTGGTACAGAGTCAATGTGGAGGCTATATACAGGGGCTGTCTCTTGTACACATCTGAGTCAATGTGGAGGCTATATACAGGGGGTACTGGTACAGAGTCAATGTGGAGGCTATATACAGGGGTACTGGTACAGAGTCAATGTGGAGGCTATATACAGGGGTACTGGTACAGAGTCAATGTGGAGGCTATATACAGGGGTACTGGTACAGAGTCAATGTGGAGGCTATATACAGGGTACTGGTACAGAGTCAATGTGGAGGCTATATACAGGTGGTACTGGTACAGAGTCAATGTGGAGGCTATATACAGGGGGTACTGGTACAGAGTCAATGTGGAGGCTATATACAGGGGGTACTGTACAGAGTCAATGTGGAGGCTATATACAGGGGTACTGGTACAGAGTCAATGTGGAGGCTATATACAGGGGTACTGGTACAGAGTCAATGTGGAGGCTATATACAGGGGGTACTACGGTACAGAGTCAATGTGGAGGCTATATACAGGGGTACTGGTACAGAGTCAATGTGGAGGCTATATACAGGGGGTACTGGTACAGAGTCAATGTGGAGGCTATATACAGGTGGTACTGGTACAGAGTCAATGTGGAGGCTATATACAGGGGTACTGGTACAGAGTCAATGTGGAGGCTATATACAGGGGTACTGGTACAGAGTCAATGTGGAGGCTATATACAGGGGTACTGGTACAGAGTCAATGTGGAGGCTATATACAGGGGTACTGGTACAGAGTCAATGTGGAGGCTATATACAGGGGGTACTGGTACAGAGTCAATGTGGAGGCTATATACAGGGGTACTGGTACAGAGTCAATGTGGAGGCTATATAGGGGGTACTGTACAGAGTCAATGTGGAGGCTATATACAGGGGTACTGGTACAGAGTCAATGTGGAGGCTATATACAGGTGGTACTGGTACAGAGTCAATGTGGAGGCTATATACAGGGGTACTGGTACAGAGTCAATGTGGAGGCTATATACAGGTGGTACCGGTACAGAGTCAATGTGGAGGCTATATACAGGGGTACTGGTACAGAGTCAATGTGGAGGCTATATACGGGGGTACTGGTACAGAGTCAATGTGGAGGCTATATACAGGTGGTACTGGTACAGAGTCAATGTGGAGGCTATATACAGGGGGTACTGGTACAGAGTCAATGTGGAGGCTATATACAGGGGTACTGGTACAGAGTCAATGTGGAGGCTATATACAGGGGTACTGGTACAGAGTCAATGTGGAGGCTATATACAGGGGTACTGGTACAGAGTCAATGTGGAGGCTATATACAGGTGGTACTGGTACAGAGTCAATGTGGAGGCTATATACAGGGGTACTGGTACAGAGTCAATGTGGAGGCTATATACAGGTGGTACTGGTACAGAGTCAATGTGGAGGCTATATACAGGGGTACTGGTACAGAGTCAATGTGGAGGCTATACAGGTGGTACTGGTACAGAGTCAATGTGGAGGCTATATACAGGGGGTACTGGTACAGAGTCAATGTGGAGGCTATATACAGGGGTACTGGTACAGAGTCAATGTGGAGGCTATATACAGGGGGTACTGGTACAGAGTCAATGTGGAGGCTATATACAGGTGGTACTGGTACAGAGTCAATGTGGAGGCTATATACAGGGGTACTGGTACAGAGTCAATGTGGAGGCTATATACAGGTGGTACTGGTACAGAGTCAATGTGGAGGCTATATACAGGGTGGTACTGGTACAGAGTCAATGTGGAGGCTATATACAGGGGGTAACTGGACAGAGTCAATGTGGAGGCTATATACAGGTGGTACTGGTACAGAGTCAATGTGGAGGCTATATACAGGGGGTACTGGTACAGAGTCAATGTGGAGGCTATATACAGGGGTACTGGTACAGAGTCAATGTGGAGGCTATATACAGGTGGTACTGGTACAGAGTCAATGTGGAGGCTATATACAGGTGGTACCTGGTACAGAGTAAGTGGGTATACAGGTGGTACTGGTACGAGCAATGTGGAGGCTATATACAGGTGGTACTGGTACAGAGTCAATGTGGAGGCTATACAGGTGGTACTGGTACAGAGTCAATGTGGAGGCTATATACAGGTGGTACTGGTACAGAGTCAATGTGGAGGCTATATACAGGGGTACTGGTACAGAGTCAATGTGGAGGCTATATACAGGTGGTACTGGTACAGAGTCAATGTGGAGGCTATATACAGGTGGTACTGGTTACAGAGTCAATGTGGAGGCTATATACAGGGGGTACTGGTACAGAGTCAATGTGGAGGCTATATACAGGGGGTATGGTACAGAGTCAATGTGGAGGCTATATACAGGTGGTACTGGTACAGAGTCAATGTGGAGGCTATATACAGGGGGTACTGGTACAGAGTCAATGTGGAGGCTATATACAGGGGTACTGGTACAGAGTCATGTGGAGGCTATATACAGGGGGTATGTACAGAGTCAATGTGGAGGCTATATACAGGTGGTACTGGTACAGAGTCAAGTGGAGGCTATATACAGGGGGTACTGGTACAGAGTCAATGTGGAGGCTATATACAGGTGGTACTGGTACAGAGTCAATGTGGAGGCTATATACAGGTGGTACTGGTACAGAGTCAATGTGGAGGCTATATACAGGTGGTACTGGTACAGAGTCAATGTGGAGGCTATATACAGGTGGTACTGGTACAGAGTCAATGTGGAGGCTATATACAGGGGTACTGGTACAGAGTCAATGTGGAGGCGATATACAGGTGTACTGGTACAGAGTCAATGTGGAGGCTATATACAGGTGGTACTGGTACAGAGTCAATGTGGATGACTATATACAGGTGGTACTGGTACAGAGTCAATGTGGAGGCTATATACAGGTGGTACTGGTACAGAGTCAATGTGGAGGCTATATACAGGTGGTACTGGTACAGAGTCAATGTGGAGGCTAATACAGGGGGTACTGGTACAGAGTCAATGTGGAGACTATATACAGGTGGTACTGGTACGAGCATGTGGAGGCTATACAGGGGTAGCTGGTACAGAGTCAATGTGGAGGCTATATACAGGTGGTACTGGTACAGAGTCAATGTGGAGGCTATATACAGGTGGTACTGGTACAGAGTCAATGTGGAGGCTATATACAGGTGGTACTGGTACAGAGTCAATGTGGAGGCTATATACAGGGGGTTACTGGTACAGCAGTCAATGTGGAGGCTATATACAGGTGTACTGGTACAGAGTCAATGTGGAGGCTATATACAGGTGGTACTGGTACAGAGTCAATGTGGAGGCTATATACAGGTGGTACTGGTACAGAGTCAATGTGGAGGCTATATACAGGGGGTACTGGTACAGAGTCAATGTGGAGGCTATATACAGGGGGTACTGGTACAGAGTCATGTGGAGGTTATATACAGTGGTACTGGTACAGAGTCAATGTGGAGGCTATATACAGGTGGTACTGGTACAGAGTCAATGTGGAGGCTATATACAGTGGTACTGGTACAGAGTCAATGTGGAGGTTATATACAGGTGGTACTGGTACAGAGTCAATGTGGAGGCTATATACAGGTGGTACTGGTACAGAGTCAATGTGGAGGCTATATACAGGGGGTACTGGTACAGAGTCAATGTGGAGGTTATATACAGGTGGTACTGGTACAGAGTCAATGTGGAGGCTCTATACAGGTGGTACTGGTACCGAGTCAATGTGGAGGCTATATACAGGTGGTACTGGTACAGAGTCAATGTGGAGGTTATATACAGGGGGTACCGGTACAGAGTCAATGTGGAGGCTATATACAGGGGGTACTGGTACAGAGTCAATGTGGAGGTTATATACAGGTGGTACTGGTACAGAGTCAATGTGGAGGTTATATACAGGTGGTATGGTACAGAGTCAATGTGGAGGTTATATACAGGGGGTACCGGTACAGAGTCAATGTGGAGGCTATATACAGGGGGTACTGGTACAGAGTCAATGTGGAGGTTATATACAGGGGGTACTGGTACAGAGTCAATGTGGAGGCTATATACAGGGGGTACCGGTACAGAGTCAATGTGGAGGCTATATACAGGGGGTACCGGTACAGAGTCAATGTGGAGGCTATATACAGGGGGTACCGGTACAGAGTCAATGTGGAGGCTATATACAGGGGGTACTGGTACAGAGTCAATGTGGAGGATATATACAGGGGGTACTGGTACAGAGTCAATGTGGAGGCTATATACAGGTGGTACTGGTACACGAGTCAATGTGGAGGCTATATACAGGGGGTACTGGTACAGAGTCAATGTGGAGGATATATACAGGGGGTACTGGTACAGAGTCAATGTGGAGGCTATATACAGGTGGTACTGGTACAGAGTCAATGTGGAGGCTATATACAGGGGGTACTGGTACAGAGTCAATGTGGAGGCTATATACAGGGGGTACTGGTACAGAGTCAATGTGGAGGCTATATACAGGGGGTACTGGTACAGAGTCAATGTGGAGGCTATATACAGGTGGTACTGGTACAGAGTCAATGTGGAGGCTATATCAGGGGGTACTGGTACAGAGTCAGTGTGGAGGCTATATACAGGTGGTACTGGTACAGAGTCAATGTGGAGGCTATATACAGGTGGTACTGGTACAGAGTCAATGTGGAGGCTATATACAGGGGGTACTGGTACAGAGTCAATGTGGAGGCTATATACAGGGGGTACTGGTACAGAGTCAATGTGGAGGCTATATACAGGTGGTACTGGTACAGAGTCAATGTGGAGGCTATATACAGGTGGTACTGGTACAGAGTCAATGTGGAGGCTATATACAGGTGGTACTGGTACAGAGTCAATGTGGAGGCTATATACAGGTGGTACTGGTACAGAGTCAATGTGGAGGCTATATACAGTGGTACTGGTACAGAGTCAATGTGGAGGCTATATACAGGTGGTACTGGTACAGAGTCAATGTGGAGCTATATACAGGTGGTACTGGTACAGAGTCAATGTGGAGGCTATATACAGTTGGTACTGTACAGAGTCAATGTGGATATATTTGTACTGGTACAGAGTCAATGTGGAGGCTATATACAGGTGGTACTGGTACAGAGTCAATGTGGAGGCTATATACAGGGTGGTACTGGTACAGAGTCAATGTGGAGACTATATACAGGTGGTACTGGTACAGAGTCAATGTGGAGGCTATATACAGGTGGTACTGGTACAGAGTCAATGTGGAGGCTATATACAGGTGGTACTGGTACAGAGTCAATGTGGAGGCTATATACAGGTGGTACTGGTACAGAGTCAATGTGGAGGCTATATACAGGGGTACTGGTACAGAGTCAATGTGGAGGCTATATACAGGTGGTACTGGTACAGAGTCAATGTGGAGGCTATATACAGGTGGTACTGGTACAGAGTCAATGTGGAGGCTATATACAGGTGGTACTGGTACAGAGTCAATGTGGAGGCTATATACAGGGGGGTACTGGTACAGAGTCAATGTGGAGGCTATATACAGGGGTACTGGTACAGAGTCAATGTGGAGGTTATATACAGGTGGTACTGGTACAGAGTCAATGTGGAGGCTATATACAGGTGGTACTGGTACAGAGTCAATGTGGAGGCTATATACAGGTGGTACTGGTACAGAGTCAATGTGGAGGTTATATACAGGTGGTACTGGTACAGAGTCAATGTGGAGGCTATATACAGGTGGTACTGGTACAGAGTCAATGTGGAGGCTATATACAGGGGGTACTGGTACAGAGTCAATGTGGAGGTTATATACAGGTGGTACTGGTACAGAGTCAATGTGGAGGCTATATACAGGTGGTACTGGTACAGAGTCAATGTGGAGGCTATATACAGGTGGTACTGGTACAGAGTCAATGTGGAGGTTATATACAGGGGTACCGGTACAGAGTCAATGTGGAGGCTATATACAGGGGGTACTGGTACAGAGTCAATGTGGAGGTTATATACAGGTGGTACTGGTACAGAGTCAATGTGGAGGTTATATACAGGTGGTACTGGTACAGAGTCAATGTGGAGGTTATATACAGGGGGTACCGGTACAGAGTCAATGTGGAGGCTATATACAGGGGGTACTGGTACAGAGTCAATGTGGAGGTTATATACAGGGGGTACTGGTACAGAGTCAATGTGGAGGCTATATACAGGGGGTACCGGTACAGAGTCAATGTGGAGGCTATATACAGGGGGTACCGGTACAGAGTCAATGTGGAGGCTATATACAGGGGGTACCGGTACAGAGTCAATGTGGAGGCTATATACAGGGGGTACTGGTACAGAGTCAATGTGGAGGCTATATACAGGGGGTACCGGTACAGAGTCAATGTGGAGGTTATATACAGGTGGTACTGGTACAGAGTCAATGTGGAGGCTATATACAGGTGGTACTGGTACAGAGTCAATGTGGAGGTTATATACAGGTGGTACTGGTACAGAGTCAATGTGGAGGCTATATACAGGGGGTACTGGTACAGAGTCAATGTGGAGGCTATATACAGGTGGTACTGGTACAGAGTCAATGTGGAGGCTATATACAGGTGGTACTGGTACAGAGTCAATGTGGAGGCTATATACAGGTGGTACTGGTACAGAGTCAATGTGGAGGCTATATACAGGTGGTACTGGTACAGAGTCAATGTGGAGGCTATATACAGGTGGTACTGGTACAGAGTCAATGTGGAGGCTATATACAGGTGGTACTGGTACAGAGTCAATGTGGAGGCTATATACAGGTGGTACTGGTACAGAGTCAATGTGGAGGCTATATACAGGTGGTACTGGTACAGAGTCAATGTGGAGGCGATATACAGGTGGTACTGGTACAGAGTCAATGTGGAGGCTATATACAGGTGGTACTGGTACAGAGTCAATGTGGAGGCTATATACAGGTGGTACTGGTACAGAGTCAATGTGGAGGCTATATACAGGTGGTACTGGTACAGAGTCAATGTGGAGGCGATATACAGGTGGTACTGGTACAGAGTCAATGTGGAGGCTATATACAGGTGGTACTGGTACAGAGTCAATGTGGAGGCTATATACAGGTGGTACTGGTACAGAGTCAATGTGGAGGCTATATACAGGTGGTACTGGTACAGAGTCAATGTGGAGGCTATATACAGGTGGTACTGGTACAGAGTCAATGTGTAGGCTATATACAGGTGGTACTGGTACAGAGTCAATGTGGAGGCTATATACAGGTGGTACTGGTACAGAGTCAATGTGGAGGCTATATACAGGTGGTACTGGTACAGAGTCAATGTGGAGGCGATATACAGGTGGTACTGGTACAGAGTCAATGTGGAGGCGATATACAGGTGGTACTGGTACAGAGTCAATGTGGAGGCTATATACAGGTGGTACTGGTACAGAGTCAATGTGGAGGCTATATACAGGTGGTACTGGTACAGAGTCAATGTGGAGGCTATATACAGGTGGTACTGGTACAGAGTCAATGTGGAGGCGATATACAGGTGGTACTGGTACAGAGTCAATGTGGAGGCTATATACAGGTGGTACTGGTACAGAGTCAATGTGGAGGCTATATACAGGTGGTACTGGTACAGAGTCAATGTGGAGGCTATATACAGGTGGTACTGGTACAGAGTCAATGTGGAGGCGATATACAGGTGGTACTGGTACAGAGTCAATGTGGAGGCTATATACAGGTGGTACTGGTACAGAGTCAATGTGGAGGCTATATACAGGTGGTACTGGTACAGAGTCAATGTGGAGGCTATATACAGGTGGTACTGGTACAGAGTCAATGTGGAGGCTATATACAGGTGGTACTGGTACAGAGTCAATGTGGAGGCTATATACAGGTGGTACTGGTACAGAGTCAATGTGGAGGCTATATACAGGTGGTACTGGTACAGAGTCAATGTGGAGGCTATATACAGGTGGTACTGGTACAGAGTCAATGTGGAGGCTATATACAGGTGGTACTGGTACAGAGTCAATGTGGAGGCGATATACAGGTGGTACTGGTACAGAGTCAATGTGGAGGCTATATACAGGTGGTACTGGTACAGAGTCAATGTGGAGGCGATATACAGGTGGTACTGGTACAGAGTCAATGTGGAGGCTATATACAGGTGGTACTGGTACAGAGTCAATGTGGAGGCTATATACAGGTGGTACTGGTACAGAGTCAATGTGCGGGAGCACCGGTTAGTTGAGGTAGTTATGGTAATATGTACATGTAGGTAGAATTAAAGTGACAATGCATAGATAATAAACTGAGAGTAGCAGCAGCATAAAGAGGGGTCTGGGTAGCCCTTTGATTAGCTGTTCAGGAGTCTTATGGCTTGGTGGGGGAAGCTGTTCAGAAGCCTTTTGGACCTCGACTTGGCGCTCCGGTGCCGCTTGCCGTGCGGTAGCATAGAGAACAGTCTATTTGGTATTTTGGTGTTTTATTAGGATCCCCATTAGCTGTTGTAAAAGCAGCAGCTACTCTTCCTGGGGTCCACACAAAACATGACATAATAGAGAATGACACCGCCTGCTATAGAGGTCCTGGATGGCAGGAAGCTTGGCCCCAGTGATGTACTACCTTCTGTAGTGCCTTGCGGTCGGAGGCCGAGCAGTTGCCATACCAGGCAATGATGCAACCAGTCTCGATGGTGCAGCTATAGAACCTTTGACGGATCTGAGGACCCATGCCAAATCTTTTCAGGAACTTGAAGCTCTCAACCTGTTCTACTACAGCCCCATCGATGAGAATGGTGGCGTGCTCAGTCCTCCTTTTCCTGTAGTCCACAATCATCTCCTTTGTCTTGATCACGTTGAGGGAGAGGTGGTTGTCCTGGCACCACACGGCCAGGTCTCTGACCTCCTCCTTCATCTCTGTGAATGTGCCCTGGGGTGTAATGGACTGTGCTGCTCTTACTGCTCTGTGCCACAGGACCTGTACAGGACAGGTCATTGAGTGGATGATCGATGGTTTTCTCATGGGAACCCAAAATTGTCTGCTTGTCTCTCTTATCTCTCTTCTCTGAGTATTGGTCAGCCGGTCACAGATTAGATTGGTGGTTGGCAAGGTGGAATCTGACAAGACAAGTGGGACACTTCCTACACACACACACAATCACAAAAAAATACACATACACGCAGGCACGCACACACACACACACACACACACACACACACACACACACACACACACACACACACACACACACACACACACACACACACACATACACACACTCATCCCGCCACTCTGTTTCTCTCTTTGTCCACAGGAATGTATCACACCACTCTGGTAATACCATAAAGCAGTGAAAAGGAAAGCATTCCAGAAACGTCAGACCAAATGTTTATTAGAACCACAACATGAGAATCCCATTATTGTATATTTTAACAAAGTGTCAATATTTGTGTGTCAGCTGTCAGGCTCCAGCTGAAGGAACTAGGAAGGCTCTATGACAGGTGTCCAGCTGTATGGTCACACACACACACACACACACACACACACACACACACACACACACACACTCTCACACATACACACACACTACTCAGCAGGATCACATTTAGATGAGTGCTGACTCTACTCACTGTGTATTATTTGTTATGACTACTGGTACTGTGTGAAATGGAAAATGGACATTAAGTTTTAAAGGTGATTCCTTGTGAAAATAATATTACAATTTGATCCACCTGTTGTTTATTAATACAATTACGAGAAACCAACATCTCATCGTGATTTCACAGTTTTGAGAAAGGCGTTTCACAGATTACAAAAAGTCTTTAGCTAATTGAAACAATATCCAAAATGACATTCATTGGCCAATAGAACAAGACACACAAGACACACTTTGGCTGTTGGTGTAATTCAGAAGACCGATTGTAGAATTACAAATGTATTCATATGCATTTTGTCCTCTTTAGTATTTATTAAATTTTTTCATTTCAGTTTCATTTTGAATGTTTATCAATGAGTATTACTGTATGACTGTAGAGTATAATTCCCCTCCTCTCTATAGCTGTGTGACCTGCCTCAGTGGCAGCATGTTTAGTCAAATCAAAATCAAATGTATTTATATAGCCCTTCGTACATCAGCTGATATCTCAAAGTGCTGTACAGAAACCCAGCCTAAAACCCCAAACAGCAAGAAATGCAGGTGTAGAAGCACGTAGAAGTCCACAGCAGAGTCTCCTGAGCCTGGCAATTTTTTAATTGAAAAGTTGTGTTCTCTTGGCATGAATAATTCAATAGAGAGCTACTGGAATTAGAACAGCATGGAGGTGACAATTCATCCGCTAGTATGCACTATCTATAGCAGGGGTATTCAACTCTGACCCTACGAGGTCCGGAGCCTGTTGGGTTTCTGTTTAACCTGATCATTAATTGCACACATCTGGTGTCCCAGGTCTAAATCAGTCCCTGATTAGAGGGGAACAATGAAAAATGTAGTGGGACTGGCTTTGAGGTCCAGAGTTGAGTTTGAGGGTACTACACTGTACAGAGATTCCTAGTTTGTTACTGTACAGAAAGAAGAGACTACAGAGCTTCACAGTATGAAAACTACAAGATGAAATATTTAATATTTTTGGATAGTATTGTTTGTAATAGATGCCTGTTAACTAAAGGTGTGTGTTGTTGTTTAATCGTGTTGGAATAACTGTCACTTTGCAAAGATGTTATTATGAAATTCTCCGATTGTTTCTCTTTGCATTGACATCTGCCACGTGAAGCTTTGTCCTTATTGGTTCATCTAAAGGAAATACAATCAAGCTGAATGTGTCAGTGTATTGTGTAAACTGAACCATACAGACTAAACTAAATAACTCGGTCTAGTATACTGTCATTCAGTCAAACATACAGCATATGGAAAATATTATATGGAAAGTTGACATTGTTTCGCTGCTAATTGGTTCAAATTTTGAGTGGCACATGCCGTAATATTATACAGCAGAGCCAGGTGTCATAACCAACTCAATTGCTGTTATGAAATGTTAGTAAATCCAGATTATGTTCAGATACACACACAGTCTCTCACTCTCTTTCTCTCTCTCTTTCTTTGCCAAAGTTATTGTTGTCCTGCTGTGGGTCTAAATGGTTCACAGCCAGATGATGACAGTTGAAGGTCCTTGGTAGTTAGCCTCTCAGCAGTTATCTGAGCAGGCTAACACACAGACACAGACACACATACACACACACACCCACACATACTAACAGGGGGGACGCAGGGTACCCTTACACCCTGAAAATACTTCTGAGGCTTCTCACCCTCCTGGTTCTGGCACAGCACCAGAACTAATCTGTCACGGTGGGTTTTAACCACTAACTGTCACGCCCTGGCCATAGAGAGGCTTTATTCTCTATTTTGGTTAGGCCAGAGTGTGACTAGGGTGGCCGTTCTAGTTTCTTTATTTCTATGTTTTCTATTTCTTTGTTTTTGGCCGAGTGTGGTTCCCAATCAGAGGCAGCTGCCTACCGTTGTCTCTGATTGGGAATCATACTTAGGCAGACTTTTTTCCAACCTGGTTTTTGTGGGTAGTTGTTTTCTGTATAGTTGATTTGCCTGCAGAACTGTTCGTTTTTCTCTTTGTTATTTTGTTTGAGTGTTTTGATCAATAAAGAATAATGAACACTTACCACGCTGCGCTTTGGTCCATGCCTTCCGACGAGAGACATGACACTAACTTTAGCCCTGAGCTAATGAATAATAAAACAACCTGCTATTATTCATGTTCCAGTGTTACAGGACGATTCTCACCTACAACAATCATCTCCAGGAGTGAGACAAATACTGTTAGAATTAGCTACTCCTCTCTTATTTTGCCTATTTGGACTGTTTAATTATGTTGACAGCTTTTTTGTTACTGTTAGCAGTCCTAAGAACATATACACAAATTGTTCCTCTTATTGAGCTGAGACGATAAATTGAAAAGTACAAATTGCTTCACTGTGGAATGCATAAATATTTCAAAGCCAAAGTAATGCAACAACATTCTGGAGTTTTCCTGCAAATTCTCTTACTGACTGGTTTGTGTTTATCATAGACACATCTCAATATTCTCTCCCCATAGTGACAGACCTGGGTTCAAATACTATTTGAAATGATTTTGCTTGCCTGGCTTAATGGACCATCTGGAATTCCAGGCAGTCTAGGGTATTTAAAATAGTTCAAATAATATTTGAACCCAGATCTGCTGGTCTGTACCCAACTGACCAGGTCTGCTGACCAGGCAGGGTTCTCCCAGTAGCCTGGTGATGAAACTGATCTCCATGTTAACGTGAGCCAAACATTTGTATTTCAGACTGCGTCTGTGTGTTAGCTAGCAGTGAAGTGCTGTGCTGGCCCTCTGCCTACTGGGGAAAAACCTACCATGGCCAGGGTTCTGGAATTACAGCTGACTAGGGTTCCAGCCAGGTCTCCATGGCTGAGCAGTATTTAGGACATTTAGCTTGAGTCCCAAATGGCACCCTACATAGGCCCTGGTCAAAAGTAGTGTACTATATAGGGAATAGGGTGCAATCTGGGACACATCCTAAGATGTTGTTGATACTCTGGGGTTTCAAGCAGATACATCATTCATATGAATAACTTGTTAATAGATCATGTTTCATATTTATGAAGTGCTTTTAATTGAGCCCACTTTTCACCGCTGTGTTGCTGGCAGAGAAAGAGGCAGGCAAGGCTAGCAAGGGAAGGGTCTTTAGTTGTAGCCGGTGTTGATGTAAGTGATCAGGGTTGGCCTGACTCCCTGGGTGTTAATGGTTAATGGATATCACTGTGTTTCGATAAATAGTGGCTCGACCGGGAGGATTGACTTGTAAAATACCACAGAAATGTGTCGTACCTACCTTAAGAAGATTGACTACTGGATACTCCCTACTTGAAACACCACGTACATACACATACTGTAATTCCTATACTCTTCACTCCCCTGTCTTTCTCTTACTCTTTCTGTCTCTCTCACACACACACACACACACACACACACACACACACACACACACACACACACACACACACACACACACACACACACACACACACACACACACACACACACACACACACACACACACACAGTGCTAATTGTCATCTACCACCAACCACTGCTCTGGCTACCTCCCAGACAATCTTCTGTATTTCAGCCATTGCATTTCTCAGTTCTAAAAATATCATAGTTTAAATTATAGGTGGATTTTTTGTAATTTTTTTACAGGGTGTATTTCACCTGATGAGTTCAGGATTTGTAGCTATACACCCTACACATTTCTGTTGCCATCTTATAGGCTTTTATGTGATCAGTAGAGAGCAAAACCTTCAGAACAAGCTATAAATATGACAACAGAATCACTATTAATCTGATGCTCTTGGAAAGATGCACCGAAGAAAAAATCCTTGGATGTTAACTTGGAAGTAATTTGGCCTTTTGGCCTCTCATCTCAGTCTGGTCCATACAGTATGTTATTGGGCAGTGCTCCATTCAATGTTACTACGTACACTGCTGGTGGATGCAAGATTACAAGTCATTGAGTGACCAGTGCAGTCAGGTAAACTAGCTGTCAGATTGATATCAAGGAAACACATAATCAGGCTTGTCTCATCTTTTATAGGGTTGGGTTTATGGTATGGTTAGTGTTAGGGTTTTTTATTTTATCTTTATTTAACTAGGCAAGTCAGTTAAGAACAAATTCTTATTTTCAATGAAGGCCTAGGAATAGTGGGTTAACTGCCTGTTCAGGTGCAGAACAACAGATTTGTACCTTGTCAGCTTGGGGGTTTGAACTTGCAACCTTCCGGTTACGAGTCCAACGCTCTAACCACTAGGCTACCCTGCCGCCCCGGGATAGGTTATGGTTAGGGTTAGGTTAGGGTTAGGGTTAGAGTTAGGGTTAGGCCATATAGTCAGTACTAGTAGGAAGAGAGTCTAGTTGGACAGAGATGTGAGGAAAAACAGATGATGACCCTAATGTTAAGGACCAAACCGTAGTTTCTTCTCATTGTCCCAGGCCAGTCCCAGGCCACACACACAGGCCCTGTCAGTGAGAACCCCTAGCAGAAAATAACCAGGTTAAAATACTTGAGGGCCATAAGGTCTTTGTGCTTTTTGACAGCACTTTTGACCTCATGTGGTGTTCCTCATATGAAAATGTTATAAAAATGAAACACTTTTACACTGTGGCACTGGCTACTATCCCTTATAACGTTGAGCCTCCTCAGTCAGCCAGACAAATTACACTCAAAAAGTATCTGTTGTGTTGCAGTGAAACCATAGAGGAGGATAATGTCATAACAGCAGCTTAAGTTCAAGTGACAGGTGACCTGTTGAGTGCTGCTTGGGAGAAGAGAAGGAGGAGACATAGAAATGTTCATAATTACCAGTATGTGAAAGTGGCCTGTCTTGACTGACAATCGTAACAAAGAGAGGGCTCGTGAGAGAGGAGGGGGTCAAGGGGGAGAGGGGGCAGGCGAGGGGAGGTTTAGAGTTATAAACAATACTCTCAGTTAGAATACTGGTGTGTTCTAAAGAACCTAAAGTAAATGTTGGGATTGTGACAGACTGGGAGGTCCTGTCTGAGAGGTGATTGATTGACAGCTCTCTCCCCCTGGACATCACTGAACTGTAGCTGGGCAGGGCAGGGCTGTGTCCATCCTCATGGCAGACAAACATACCTGAGACTAGACAGACAAGGTGAGACAGATCTCTGATCCCCTGATCCTTCTGGCCCCTCCCCTCAGGGCTCCTCCCTTCAGGCTGACCGGTCACCCAACAACACAGGCAGAGTCGACATGGCGACAGACAGAGTAATAGCCCAATTACCAGTGATTTGTTAGGGAGTGGGCGGAGAGAGAATACTCCCTGGACCAGTCATTGGCAGACAAATTAGCGATATCACAATAATACATCGCTGGACGGCCGTGGTGGGCTACGGGTTTCAGCCCTTAAAGGTGGAGGTATCGAGTGTCGCTGAGACTATTGTGGCTACAACTACAGGGAATTCTATTGTGACTTTTGTGTAGAGGAGGAGGGATTCATTTTAGTTTTTCACTCCAGTCAGCGCTTTGCTTTCTCATCCCTTCACCCACTTTCAAATGTATTGTGTTTAGTTCAAAGTTTAAAATATACTGAACTAAAATATAAGCACAACATGCAACAATTTCAACGATTTTACTGAATTACAGTTCATATAAGGAAATCATTCAATTGACATGAATTCATTAGGCCCTAATCTATGGATTAGGGCTAACCCTAACCCTAAGCCATCTGGGAGCCAGGCCCAGCCAATCAGAATAAGTTTTTCACCACAAAAGGGCTTTATTTCAGACAGAAATACTCCTCAGTTTCATCAGCTATCCGGGTGGCTTGTCTCAGACGATCCCGCAGGCGAAGAAGTCAGATGTGGATGTCCTGGGTTGGTGTGGTTAGACGTGGTATGCGGTTGTGAGGCCAGTTGGACATAGTATAAAATTGTCTAAAACCATGTTGGAGGCGGCTTATGGTAGAGAAATTAACATTCAATTATCTGGTAACAGCTCTGATGGATATTTCTGCAATCAGTATGCCAATTGCACCTTCCCTCAAAACTTGAGACATCTGTGGCATTGTGTTGTGTGACAAAACTGCACCTTTTAGAGTGGCCTTTTATTGTCCACAGCACAAGGTGCACCTGTGTAATGATCATGCTGTTTAATCAGCTTCTTGATATGCCACACCTCAGGTGGATGGATTATCTTGGCAAATGAGAAATGCTCACTAACAGGGATGTAAACACATTTTTCTGGGATCTTTTCAGCTCATGAAACATGGCACCATATTTTGGTTCAGTATACATTAAAACAGCAGTAGTTTATTTTATGAAAATGTGTTTTATTAAAATGTTAAATAAATATATTTATATTTAGGTGGTTGAAGCCCTAACGCACCATATTCTAACACAGTTGGCAGCTCTCCTTCCAAATGCTAAGTAGTGCTGCTTAACATGCTCTGGCACTGTGCCTCAGTACACTAACTGTCTGGAGCGAGGGGTTGAATGCCCTCCACTTCCCCACAGCTAGGCTATATCATGTTCTGCTTCATCATTCTTCCCAGGCTCTCTCTTCTCAGAGTGGGTCTGTCTGTCTGTCATCTAACAAATCTTTTTTTATTGGGCCAATGAATTGTGCGAGCTGCTGGTTTTCCAATCCTGGACAGACGCGGTGGTGGACGGAAAGGACGGAAGGTTTCCATTTCAGTAATGCAGTAATTTCCTCTGATCTGTAGACAACGGCTGGTCGCTGGATGATTGCTGCTGTCCAAGCCATCAGTCCTTTCTGGGTTGGGGAATGTGGGTTTCATCCCAAATGGCACCCTATTCCCTATTATGACCAGGGTCCATAAGCCTCTGGTCAAAAGTAGTGCACTATATAGGGAATAGGGTGCAAGTTGGGGAAACGTCCTGTGATGGTGATCTATAGGGTACACAGACAACAGGAAGAGGTTGACCTGCATTCTCAACTACTCACCATAAAGTCTCACTTCCATTACTGACTGGGCATCTGTGTTTCAGTGTCTTTGAGAAAGACAGATAGAATTGGACTCCATGTTATATGGATGCTTTGAAGTAATAGTTGTAGTATCTGTGGATGTGGTCAATCTGATGGAGGCTCTGTCTTTGCACAGTATCCGCAATATCTTAAGGAGCCAGACCACAGCTACTCAGATACATCAAACCAATTATTAACAGTGGCAGTAGAATCAAACAACCATTTTGCATGTTTTTTCTTCATACTAACCACATAATCTAATTTCACAAGTTATGTAGTAACATCTATGCATGGTGCCAAATACCTTGTTGAAGTGTTTTTTCAGACATTCTTGCCTGTGTCTTCTGAATGCTCTGTGCATACTGCTGACCTCAGCACCCACTCCAGCTGAGGTGTGTTGTAATGACATTACAATGTGTTCCAAATGGGTCCCTCTTCCCTTTATAGTGCACTACTTTGACATGGGCTCATGCCATTTGAGATGCACTCACTGAGTCATTCCACAGGCCCACCACAACCCCTCCACTCCACTCCACCACACAGTAGCCAGAGAATGGTAACTGTTTATGGTGAGGAACACATGATACTCAGTTTATCTATGCAAGTTATTTAGCAGCTTTCAATAGTGAGGGATGTTGGTTGGAATTCTGTTGGCATATTGCTGGCTGGTAGGGTTTTGTGATGATTCTGTTTGAGTTCTTGTGAAATGTCTAAATGTCTGTGCTAAAAACATATATATTGTTTCACCCCTTTTTCTCCCCAATTGGTAGTTACAGTCTTGTCCCATCACTGCAACTCCCCTGTGGACTCGGGAAAGGCGAATGTTGAGAACCATGTGTCCCCCAAAACACGACCCTGCCAAGCCGCACTGCTCGCCTAACCTGGAAGCCAGCTGCACCAATGTGTCGGAGGAAACACTGTCCAGCTGGCAACCCAAAGTCAGCTTGCAGGTGCCCGGCCCGCCACAAGGAGTCACTATAGCACGATGGGACAAGGAAATGCCGGCCAAACCCTCCCCTAACCTGGACTACGCTGGGCCAATAGTGCGCCGCTTCATGGGTCTCCCAGTCATGCACTGCTGTAACACAGCCTGGGATCAAAACAGGGTCTGTCGTGGTGCCTCAAGCACTGCGATGCAGTGCCTTAGACCGCTGTGGCACTTGGGAGGCCCCCTTGGTTTCTTTTCAAATTGAAATGATAACTTACACGGCGGCAGCCTTTAACGCATCAATATTTCACATAGCATCCCCCTATTCTTTACCTTTATTAAAGAGGTCAGGCATTTTTGACAGGTATAAACTCACTTGGATTTCCCCCCTAACTCAACAAAGACACACTTGTCTTCAGCGCTGTCTCTGATGAGGACATCAAGTACTGACCTCTGACCTTTCAGAGCCCTAATGGCGTCCATTTAGTGCCATCTGACAGCCCTGACCCGGCAGTGTCCGGGAGACGCATTGATTTCAGTAGGAAGCTGTGGAAACTTAGTGTCCGTCTGGCTCAGATTCAGAAGACGTTAGAGGGATGGAGGATGGAGGAGAATTGGCTGCAGTTACAATGGTAGTAGCCATGCCCAGATATCTCAGTACAGCATTAAGCCTTGACCAGGCAACCTCTCACACAATCAGGCCCTTACATTGTGGAGGTATTGGCATACACCTTCCCATCCTGTGCTTAGCGTGCCCCAGAGTTAGGGATACCCGCGCGTCGCATTTATGACAGGAAGTTTAGACTCACCACCCGAGGGGAATCTAGTCCAATTTAGAAATGAAAATGTTTGCTGACTCATTATAACATTACAAAATTGTTTGGGATTTAACTTGGTACAGACATATACAGTACACACACACACCAATTTGCTTCAGCTCTTCAAGATCAGACAGATTGATGTTTGTTTGTTTGTGTACCTGCCTGTCCTGCCTGTCTGCCTCAGCCAGACAACACTGACATTTATTGGGTTTAACTGACTGTGGACCGACCAAGACTAATTACATAATGAGTTTATTAGAGGTAAATATGTTGAATCAAATATTCAGTATTACGTTGCGTCCCCCTTTCATCCAGTAAGGAACAAGGAGGTCTTTTCAGGATATGGCTCTGCTCTCCAGCTCACCAGATGTCTGGAGTGTGTAATCGCTCCATTTTAAAACTCTTTTAGCTCTGGAGCCAAAGACTGCATGTCTTTTTTATCACATTGGGAGTTATTGGGGAGTTATCAGGAAGACCAGCTCTTTCACACATTGAAATATGCAGTAATAGTAGGATTCCATTAAGGCTGTGAAGGTTGTCTGCTGACTCCTGGCTCTAACTCTTGTCCATAGACTCCCGTTCCTTAGACTCTGTACTCTGCTGTAACAAGGATGACATTAGTTAGTTCAACAGTCAGAAAAAACATGCTTAAACCCTCATCCAAAGAAAGATCCCTTCAGCTCATCAGCTTTGTGAAACCTCCACCATGTTGTGTGTGTGTGTGGGGGGGGGGGGTACATTACCTGTCCTTCTAGCACATAAGATGTCACTTCACTTCTCCATCACAATGCAGGTTTAAATGGTTCAACTGTATAATGGCATGTGCAGGAATGTACAGAGCCTTGTCCAGAACCCAGCTTAGTACCCATATCATTAGGACTGCTTCCCAAATGGCACCCTATTCCCTAACTAGTCACTACTTTTGACCAGAGCTTTATGGAACCGTGTCATTAGTAGTGCACTATATAGGGAATAGGGTGTAATTTGGGATGCATCCTTTAGCTGTCAAAGTCACATTCCTATGGGATTTAGAGTATTCCTACCAGCTTCTGTTTTAGCACCACTAGAAAACAGAGAGTTTGGTGGGGGTGAATTAAGTGCATCCTCTGTGTAACAGACGGCCAAAGAAGTAAGAGGTCTAAGTATATAAATCAGGTGAACACATTTTGTGCTACACACTATGATCTATAATTTTTTTGAATTAATGAATTAACTAATTGATTATAACAAGCCCTCATCATACAGCCGAATACAGACAAGCACTCATGCCTCAGAGCCACTGCAAACCATAATTTTGCTTTCAGTTACCCAGTGAGTTCCTGAACCTGATAGGCATGTAAAAGAAGGGCTCCCAAGTGGCGCAACGGTCTAAGGCACTGCATTTCAATGCTAGAGGCATCACCACAGAACTTGGTTCGATTCCAGGCTGTATCACAACCGGCTGTGATTGGGAGTCCCATAGGACGGTGCACAATTCGCCCAGCGTTGTCTGGGTTAGGGTTTGGCTGGAGTAGGCCGTCATTGTAAATACATATTTGTTCCTAACTGACTTGCCTAGTTAAATTAATGTTATATTTTTAAAAAGCCTTACCAACACACAGCAGTATTGAGACAGGCCTGGTTAGTGGGTATAGCTGGCACCCACAGACAGTAAACCACTTGACAACAACATGGCTCTGGTTTCTAACTCCACCAGTCTGGCTCAGATAATATTTCCCCAATTTATAAAATCCTCAGGTTGTCATAGAGGTTGTCAGCTAATTCCCCTCAGTTTAGACGCTTTTCCTTCCCTCCCAGTATATTCAATCAGAAATATTGATGTAATCTGTGTTTGTTCTGATTGTCATAAAACCAATAAATACATTTCAATCTCAAAGCTACACTCTTAAAAACTTCTTAGGGCTGCAATCCCGTTAACGGGATGATATGACAACAGCCAGTGAAAGTGCAGGGCGCCAAATTCAAAACAACAGAAATCTCATAATTAAAATTCCTCCAACATACATGTATCTTATACCGTTAAAGGTTAACATGTTGTTAATCCCACCGCAGTGTCTGATTTCAAATAGGCTTTACAGCGAAAGCACCACAAACGTTTATGTTGTGTGACCACCAACTCACAGGAAAACCCAGCCGTTTTTCCAGCCAAAGAGAGGAGTCACAAAAAGCACAAATAGACAAACAAAATGTATGACTAACCTTTGATGATCTTCATCAGAGGACACTCATAGGACTTCATGTTACACAATACATGTATGTTTTGTTTGATAAAGTTCATATTTATATCAAAAAATCTGAGTTTACATTCACTAGTTCCAAAAACATGCAGTGATTTTGCATAGCCACAACAATTCAACAGAAATACTCATCATAAATGTAGATGAAAATACAAGTTATACACATGGAATATATATAGATATACCTCTCCTTAATGCAACCACTGTGTCAGATTTTTTAAAAACTTTACGTAAAAAGCAAACCATGCAATAATCTGAGACGGCGCTCAGAAAATAAATAACATTTTCCGCAATGTTGGAGTCAACAGAAATCAGAAATCACATTATAAATATTTCCTTACCTTTGATGAGCTTCATCAGAATGCACTTGATTTGTTCGAAAATGGCCATTATTTATGTCCAAGTAGCTACTTTTGTTAGCGCGTTTAACACACAAATCCAGACGCTCTTGCAGGTCCATCCGAACGTCGGACGAAAACTTCAAAAAGTTATATTACAGGTCGAAGAAACTTATCAAACTAAGTATAGAATCAATCTTTAGGGTGTTGTTATCATAAATCTTCAATAAAGTTCCAACCGGAGAATTCCTTTGTCTGTAGGAAAGCCATGGAATGCAGGTCGCTCTCATGTGAATTGCGCGGTGACCAGCCTTTGGCTCTCTGCCAGACACCTGACTCATTCAGCTCCCATTCAGCCCCACAACACAGTAGAAGCCTCATTCAAGTTTCTAAAGACGGTTGACATCTAGTGGAAGCCCTAGGAAGTGCAACTTCATCCATATCCCACTGTGAATTCAATAGGGGCTGGGTTGAAAATCGACCAACCTCAGATTTCTCACTTCCTATTTGGATGTCTTCTCAGGTTTTTGCCTGCCATGTGAGTTCTGTTATACTCACATACATAATTCAAACAGTTTTAGAAACTTCAGAGTGTTTTCTATTCAATACTAATAATAATATGCATATATTAGCAACTGGGGAGCAGGCCGTTTACCTTGGGCACCTCTGGGCACCTTTCATCCAAGCTACTCAATACTGCCCCTGCAGCCATAAGAATTTAATTAAAGCATATAGGATGTATCCTACAAGCACTATAAATAACTATACAATGTCCTACTATCATGCATCCCATTCCCAATACTCAAGCAGTAGACACACAGCACCATTGCCTTGCAGCCCAAACTTGATGTTTCGGTGTTCTCATTGTTGCTCCTGCAGGGCTACCATTAGGAAAAGACGTTTCCTCACCGAGCATGACCTCTGACCTGGGCTAATCTGTCATGGACAGACAGGTCAGGGAACGCTCAGGGCTCAGTGCAAACCTGAACAGTCACATAGCTGCTGGACTGGACATACACCCACAATGGCCACTGGAGCCATAGTCTCTCACAAATCATCTCTGCTGCAAACCTGGGTTCAAATCCTTTTAGCATTGACTGTAGCCTGGATGGAGTGCCAGATGGGTGGGGTATGCACTTGTGCGAATATTCCATTGGTTCTATTTTGCCAGGTAAGCTCAATCAAACACAGATAAAGTATTTGAAATTATTTCAACTAGTATTTGAACACAGGTTGTCTCTTCTCATCTAGGACATTGAAGGATGGGGGAACAGCATGGCTGAACTAAATCAGGAACAATCAAACAGCGAGAAGGAAGGAAGCTAAAGCAGAGCCATGCCGTTATTCATACCTTAATGTGTACTGTAATTACGGCTCAACTGACCTCCTGTGGTTATACACCACACACACACACCATGCTAACCCTAACCCTATTCGAACCAGCTGGGGGTAGAATACTGTTTTATTTACATTTTAAATAATGGACTTCCTTCATGTCAGTGGTATAATCACCTTGTGGTTCATATTATCTAACATCCAATACTGCAGCAAGCAGCAAATAAGCGCCACAGGCTGCAGAGGGTGAACCCACTCTCCTTTTCTCTGACAACCTGATGAAAATCTCCTATGGCTCTGCCATGCCCCAGATCATGTACTCTAGAAAACAAGGAAAGGATTAGAGTGAGTTTAAGCAGGGGAACCTTCAGGTGTTTTAGGACTGTTCCTCAGGTGGGCTCAGCCTGTGCGTTCCAGCCCAGTAAGTCCCCACCTAAGTGGGGTTCTTAACATGCAGTGAAGGGAGATATTATCAGTCACATACTGCTCTGGTTCAGACTGGGCTTTTTGTCTCTTTTCAATGTTTTATTGTTGTTTTTAATGACTGTGTGCGGTTTGGTCTGTAACAAGCCTCTGATACAGGCAGAGTTGGATCAAAAGCCATGAAACAAAATCACAAGTTGGGGGGTAGTGGATAGGTCAGGATTGTTTTAGTGTTGTTGCTGTGTTTAGTAATGTGTCAGTTTGGAGATGCCCCAACACACTCACAGTTGCACTTTCGCACTTTCGCACTTTCGCACTTTCGCACTTTCGCACGCACACACACACACACACACACACACACACACACACACACACACACACACACACACACACACACACACACACACACACACACACACACACACACACACACACACACACACACACACACACACACACACACACACAGAGAGAGAGACACACACACACACCTTCTCTCTCGGAGGACCTGAGCCCTAGGACCATGCCTCAGGACTACCTGGCATGATGACTCCTTACTGTCCCCAGTCCACTGTCCGTGCTGCTGCTCCAGTTTCAACTGTTCTGCCTGCGGCTATGGAATCCTGACCTGTTCACCGGACATGCTACCTGTCCCAGACCTGCTGTTTTCAACTCTCTAGAGACAGCAGGAGTGGTAGAGATACTCTTAATGATCGGCTATGAAAAGCCAACTGACATTTACTCCTGAGGTGCTGACTTTCTGCACCCTCGACAACTACTGTGATTATTATTATTTGATCATGCTGGTCATTTATGAACATTTGAACATCTTGGGCATGTTCTGTTATAATCTCCACCCGGCACAGCCAGAAGAGGACTGGCCACCCCTCATAGCCTGGTTCCTCTCTAGGTTTCTTCCAAGGTTTTGGCCTTTCTAGGGAGTTTTTCCTAGCCAACGTGCTTCAACACCTGCATTGCTTGCTGTTTGGGGTTTTAGGCTGGGTTTCTGTACAGCACTTTGAGATATCAGCTGATGTACGAAGGGCTATATAAATAAATTTGATTTGACACACACACACACACTTGATTTGATCTGTGTTGCTCCCGACCCTCTGCTGCTCTGTCACACTGACATGTTTAACAAATAGTGTCTGGGCTGGGGGCAGGACATATTATTATGTCAGGGTGGGGGGCAGCAAGTTGTTGTCTATCTCAAGAAGCTATGATATAGTAAATTATGTTCAGGAACTGTCAGGGTGGGGGCATCAAGTTGTTGTCTATCTCAATAAGCTATGATTTAGTAAATCATGTTCAGGAAGTGACAACCTAAATCATATTAGGTTAGTGTCTTCAGAATTCACATACAGACTTCAAATTATTTTAATGTTCTAGCCAGTTCATATGGCAGTTCATATTGTTCATATTCAATGATTATGTGATGAGAAATACATAGAGATGAGAATTAATTGTACATGTAAATGAGACTATCATCTTTACATCTTAATTCTTCCCAATGGATCTCCATACAGGCAGACATGAAGCCTGGCTGCTGCAGGATGTTCAGAGGAGGGGGTGGATGAGGTCTTTCTCCTCATTCATCAACTAAAGCAACAAAAGGTGCCTCTGTAAATATTTCAGCTGGTTTGACACCTTGGTCGTGTCCCACAGCAGGCAGTCTGTTGCCTCTCAGAGAGACCCATTGTGTTCAGTGAGGGTGGTGAGGAGAGGCCTGCTTTGTGCCGTGTGCTGCCCTGATAACTCACTCTGTGTGTGTGTGTGTGTGTGTGTGTGTGTGTGTGTGTGTGTGTGTGTGTGTGTGTGTGTGTGTGTGTGTGTGTGTGTGTGTGTGTGTGTGTGTGTGTGTGTGTGTGTGTGTGTGTGTGTGTGTGTGTGTGTGTGTGTGTGTGCCCTTTAAGGAGGCAGCAGTGCTTGCATGCATAGCGTACAGCAGAGGACTGACTAGGTTTGCGTCCCAAGTGGTCTCTGGTAAAAAAAAATAGTGCACTATGTGACACAGATTTGTGACACAGACTGGAGGATTAAAGCCCTGGTTGGTTCCCTGTCCTGTGTCTAACTGGCTGCCATGCATGCTCCAACGCCTTGGCACAGGGGACACAGTGTGCCACAGTTGGCCTGTTCACTATCTCTGTTCCCCAGGCTACTTAAGTCAGCCATGTCCCTTGATACCATCACACCACCATCAGTGGTGTGGGTCTTCAGGGAGGTTTCCAATAATAGTAATGTCTTCCCTCGTGTCCGTCGCGCCGCCCGCGACCATTCAACAATTTACGGGGAGATTACAGATTCAAATAAAAATGTTGTAGTCTTAATTAAAGGATCTGCTCCTGATTTTATGACAGTTCCCCCCCCCTTCTGTTGCTACCTCTCCAATCTAATTATACTGATATACCTCATTAGCATGAGCTGGCCATTGTTCAGCTCATTTGCATATTATATTTGATAATTGAAGGAGGAGGCTGGTGATTAAATTAGAGGGAATGACAGATGATTCAGCTCCCGGTCCGTAAGGAACAATTAACAGAATGACCAAGCTGGGAATTAGAGCTAGTTCATTTTCATGCATATTCATTTTGTTCCCCAGCTGGTTGCACTCTTGCTAATTTGAAATAGGCTCTGCACTACTGTGAAGTTGTGAGTCTGCTCTTTACTCGCCACTGCAGATCACAAGCTGCTGTGTTCCTTCCTGCTTGGCATGCTCTTCAGACCCTGTCACAGATATACATCTGTCTAAAATGGCACCCTATTCCCAATATGGTGCAGGACCTATAGGGCTCTGGTCAAAAGTAGTGCACAATAAAGGAATCAGGGTGTCATTTTGGACACACAGAGAGAGCTGTGAAGGCTATGTCAGATGAAAGATAACACTTGGTGAATTGAAACATGTTTTGAAAGTGTAGCTTCATCACTGAGGCAACACGTTTACAGGATGAATGATAAGACAGATTGGAGCAGTGTTGAGACATTCATTTCTGAGCACTTCTAGTGTAAACACAGACTACTCCTAGCTGGAGTCTGTTACATCTACAACTGTTGCTGCTGCCATGGCTTTATTGATGCCTGCCTGGTCTAGAAAACACAAATACAAATACAAATGTTTTTTATCAAAGATGTTATAATTTTTTTTAAAGTAAAACATGGTTTTAAGTGTCTATTTTCATGATAATTACATTTCCACATTCCAATTATACAAATGTTAAAATTCTGCAAATTAGCATTTTAATTGTTAAGAACCATGTTGAGAAAAATATTAAATTTTTACACAACATTTGAAAGCGTTCCTCTTATGTTATTAATCCTAAAGACATGTCCTCCTGGACAATGTAGAACAAGGCTCCCTGGAATGTTTCCACGCTGGATCCAGGTTCCAAGGCGTCCATACAGGCAGGATAAATGTTTAGAGGGGATATTTGGAGCAGCTTTAGCCTTTCACATGGTAATGTAAGCACTGGCGGCAGAAGAAAGCTGTCCTGACCCGGGGGGCACGCCGTGACACAGCCCCCTGATTCACCGCCCCCAGCCTGGAGCTTTGTTTATGTGTGTGCACAAGAAATAATGCAGAGCATAAAACAGGAGAACTTTGAAGGGGACCCACTACCCTGGATGATAAATGTTGCCTGCTCTAAGGGTATAAATAATCCATCCAATAGTACAAAAGTCATTTCAGGAATGACTTATACATCGTCATTTGTACAATAACATTGGTGCATGTTTCCGCTCTCTCTACTGGGAACCTATCAGACTAGGGGTTGAATCACCCTCCTGGCGTTCCACACTTCTAACTTCTGAAGAAGACAGTTTGAAGTGAAGATATACTGTTTTTTTGCGATGTTTTTTTGCGATATTTAAAATAAAATGCTTAATTTGCTACCATTTTTATTAACTCCATTAGGCTACTGTAATTCGGTTGATTATTTTATCATCATTATAGGTAAGCAGAGTTACACCAGCAGGCATAGCTTTTATGTCTTTATGTTTCTGTTGGACAAACTGATAGTTATTATTTTTTAAGATGGTTGTAAATGTAATGCAATAATCTCTCCAGCAGTATGAAAGTGGTGGATAATTCAAAAATCTAATGTTTTCTATAGCCTAGATGATTAAAATAAACACTTATAGATGTATAAGGTGGTGATTAAATATATTTACCTTTAGTAAAAAATAAAAAAAAGATTTTATGTGAGTTTGTGCTCTGTTTCTTTCAAGTTCTACTGCTGACAAACACAGTTAACCAGATATGGATATTTAAATCCGTTTATAAGATCTTGTTGTTCTTGGTTTCCCTATTCATTGCCTTGCGAAATCTGTTCTCTTCCTACCCCAGTATACATCAATGCACAGACTGTCGTCTCATTGTCTGAACAGAGACAGTTTTAGGAGGCAGCGGAATTTACACAACCTTAGTTTGCTCTCATCCCACTATCTGTCAGTAGGTGGTAGGAGCTGTTAAGTGAAGTCCTTACATCAGTCACTTCCTCACAAGGGCTCTCTCTCTCTCGCCCCCCCCCCCCCCCCCTCTCTCTCTCTCGCTTTGTCTCTCTCTCTCTCTCTGTCTTTCTCTCTCTCGCTCATGGTGTCTCTCTCTTTCTCGCTCTCTCGGTATCTCTCTTTCTAGCTCTCTCTCTCTTTGTCCTGGTCTTTCACTCTCTTGGTCTCTCTCTCTTGGTCTCTCTCTCTCTTCTTTCTTCATCTCTCTGATACGGCCTCGGCTCTTATCAGTAACTTGACCGTGCCCACTTCCAGACTTCCAGCTAACGCAAATGTTTGCAGAGAAGATGGAGATCTGTTCTGTTGTTGTGTGTTTTGGGGGGGTTGAGATGAGACTCTGAGATTTGTGGAGCGGTAAAACACACACACACATGCATGCACACACACACACTCAAGTCTCAAAGTTAAGGATGGCCAAGGTGTATAGACTAGCAAGGTAACAGGAACTGTAGCAATGTGTGTGTACTGATATATCTTTCCCTCTCTCACTCACTGAGTGCTTATGTAAGGAGAGAGTACAGTGTATACCAGCTAAGCCCCCTGAGTAATTAGTGTTGTGTTCTCCATTAGGTACCCTGACCTCTGTAGCAAGAACATTTGTGACTCACCACCTGGATTCAGCCTTATGTAGCAAAATGTGAAGTTGTGTTTTTTTTTTACATTGGATAAGAGTAGAGACTCAGAGCTACAAAACTGTATATCATACACTGCATTTGAGGAACAATGGGAAAGTAATTCTGCTTTGAAAGTTGATCAACTTGTAAACTGACATTTTAGAAAATTGCCTTTGAATGTTTTGGTATCTAGTGAAGAGCTCTTTGTCTACACCCACTCAGCATCGTTCACACCCTCTTAAGCTTTAGCCCCACCCATCACGTTTTACCTCTGTATAACATGAAAACAGCCCAACTAGCTCTGCTGGCAACAAATTCATGCTTTTTTGCAGACGTTTACTGACACTGGCCGTATTCAACGGGTGTTGTACACACGTCACGTAACATTAGCTAACGAGCCAGGCCGCTAACGTTAGCTAGTTAAACAACAATGAACAACAGACTCTAACTAGAAAAGCAAACAGCTCTGGGAAACAAATAATAACGTCCGCTAGGGAGCCAGCCAGCTAACGTTAGCTAGCTAGCTAACAGTACACTTTATCTTAAGACATATAGTTGGCTAGCTAGGTAAACAATGAACCTATCTAGGTCAATTTCGTTAAGACCACACATGTAACGTTAGCTAATGAGCCAGCCAGCTAATGTTATCTAGTTAAACAACAATGAACAAAGTGCCAAAAATGCCTAACATTAGGCTCTAACTAGAAAAGCAAACAGCTCTGGGAAACAAATAATAATGTCCACTAGGGAGCCAGCCAGCTAACGTTAGCTAGCTAGCTAACAGTACACTTTAGCTTAAGACATATAACTAGCTAGCTAGGTAAACAACGTTTAAGATCACACATGTCACATAGTTACTTTCTATCTCTTTTGACTTTTAATTTGTTTATACCTTCCGGAAACCTGCCTCACCCAATGTGATACGGAATCGCTATTATTTTTTATTTATTTTTAGAACACACTCAAGAACCTCCAGAAGCTAACCAGCTAACTAGCTACAAGCTATTTAGTCATTGTTCGTTTTTTTTAACCTGGATAACACTCGCCAGTCCAGCTTCCCTTCCCCATCCACCGCTGCCCCCTGGACACTGATCTCTTGGCTACATAGCTGATGCACGCTGGACTGTCCATAAATCACGGTACTCCATTCTGCTTGTTTGTTTTATCTGTTGGCCCCGTTGCCTAGTCTACGCCATTTTACCTGCTGTTGTTGTGCTAGCTGATTAGCTGTTGTCTCACCTACTGTTTTAGCTAGCTTTCCCAATTCAACACCTGTGATTACTGTATGCCTCGCTGTATGTCTCTCTCAAATGTCAATATGCCTTGTATACTGTTGTTCAGGTTAGTTATCATTGTTTTAGTTCACAATGGAGCCCCTAGTTCCACTCTTCATACCCCTGATAACTCCTTTGTCCCACCTCCCACACATGCGGTGACCTCACCCATTACTACCAGCATGTCCAGAGATACAACCTCTCTCATCATCACCCAGTGCCTGGGCTTACCTCCGCTGTACCCGCACCCCACCATACCCCTGTCTGCGCATTATGCCCTGAATATATTCTACCATGCCCAGAAACCTGCTCCTCTTATTCTCTGTCCCCAACGCTCTAGGCGACCAGTTTTGATAGCCTTTAGCCGCACCCTCATACTACTCCTTCTCTGTTCCGCGGGTGATGTGGAGGTAAACCCAGGCCCTGCATGTCCCCAGGCACCCTCATTTGTTGACTTCTGTGTTCGAAAAAGCCTTGGTTTCATGCATGTCAACATCAGAAGCCTCCTCCCTAAGTTTGTCTTACTCACTGCTTTAGCACACTCTGCTAACCCTGATGTCCTTGCTGTGTCTGAATCCTGGCTCAGGAAGGCCACCAAAAATTCAGAGATTTCCATACCCAACTATAACATCTTCCGTCAAGATAGAACTGCCAAAGGGGGAGGAGTTGCAGTTTACTGCAGAGATGGCCTGCAAAGTAATGTCATACTTTCCAGGTCCATACCCAAACAGTTCGAACTACTAATTTTGAAAATTACTCTCTCCAGAAATAAGTCTCTCACGGTTGCCGCCTGCTACCGACCCCCCTCAGCTCCCAGCTGTGCCCTGGACACCATTTGTGAATTGATCGCCCCCCATCTAGCTTCAGAGTTTGTTCTGTTAGGTGACCTAAACTGGGATATGCTTAACACCCCGCCAGTCCTACAATCTAAGCTAGATGCCCTCAATCTCACACAAATCATCAAGGAACCCACCAGGTACAACCCTAACTCTGTAAACAAGGGCACCCTCATAGACGTCATCCTGACCAACTGGCCCTCCAAATACACCTCCGCTGTCTTCAACCAGGATCTCAGCGATCACTGCCTCATTGCCTGTATCCGCTACGGAGCCGCAGTCAAACGACCACCCCTCATCACTGTCAAACGCTCCCTAAAACACTTCTGTGAGCAGGCCTTTCTAATCGACCTGGCCCGGGTATCCTGGAAGGACATTGACCTCATCCCGTCAGTTGAGGATGCCTGGTCATTCTTTAAAAGTAACTTCCTCACCATTTTAGATAAGCATGCTCCGTTCAAAAAATGCAGAACTAAGAACAGATACAGCCCTTGGTTCACCCCAGACCTGACTGCCCTCGACCAGCACAAAAACATCCTGTGGCGGACTGCAATAGCATCGAATAGTCCCCGTGATATGCAACTGTTCAGGGAAGTCCGGAACCAATACACGCAGTCAGTCAGGAAAGCTAAGGCCAGCTTCTTCAGGCAGAAGTTTGCATCCTGTAGCTCCAACTCCAAAAAGTTCTGGGACACTGTGAAGTCCATGGAGAACAAGAGCACCTCCTCCCAGCTGCCCACTGCACTGAGGCTAGGTAACACGGTCACCACTGATAAATCCATGATTATCGAAAACTTCAATAAGCATTTCTCAACGGCTGGCCATGCCTTCCGCCTGGCTACTTCAACCTCGGCCAACAGCTCCGCCCCCCCCGCAGCTCCTCGCCCAAGCCTCTCCAGGTTCTCCTTTACCCAAATCCAGATAGCAGATGTTCTGAAAGAGCTGCAAAACCTGGACCCGTACAAATCAGCTGGGCTTGACAATCTGGACCCTCTATTTCTGAAACTATCTGCCACCATTGTCGCAACCCCTATTACCAGCCTGTTCAACCTCTCTTTCATCTCGTCTGAGATCCCCAAGGATTGGAAAGCTGCCGCAGTCATCCCCCTCTTCAAAGGGGGAGACACCCTGGACCCAAACTGTTACAGACCTATATCCATCCTGCCCTGCCTATCTAAGGTCTTCGAAAGCCAAGTCAACAAACAGGTCACTGACCATCTCGAATCCCACCGTACCTTCTCCGCTGTGCAATCTGGTTTCCGAGCCGGTCATGGGTGCACCTCAGCCACACTCAAGGTACTAAACGACATCATAACCGCCATCGATAAAAGACAGTACTGTGCAGCCGTCTTCATCGACCTCGCCAAGGCTTTCGACTCTGTCAATCACCATATTCTTATCGGCAGACTCAGTAGCCTCGGTTTTTCGGATGACTGCCTTGCCTGGTTCACCAATTACTTTGCAGACAGAGTTCAGTGTGTCAAATCGGAGGGCATGCTGTCCGGTCCTCTGGCAGTCTCTATGGGGGTGCCACAGGGTTCAATTCTCGGGCCGACTCTTTTCTCTGTGTATATCAATGATGTTGCTCTTGCTGCGGGCGATTCCCTGATCCACCTCTACGCAGACGACACCATTCTATATACTTTCGGCCCGTCTTTGGACACTGTGCTATCTAACCTCCAAACAAGCTTCAATGCCATACAACACTCCTTCCGTGGCCTCCAACTGCTCTTAAACGCTAGTAAAACCAAATGCATGCTTTTCAACCGGTCGCTGCCTGCACCTGCATGCCCGACTAGCATCACCACCCTGGATGGTTCCGACCTAGAATATGTGGACGTCTATAAGTACCTAGGTGTCTGGCTAGACTGCAAACTCTCCTTCCAGACTCATATCAAACATCTCCAATCGAAAATCAAATCAAGAGTCGGCTTTCTATTCCGCAACAAAGCCTCCTTCACTCAAGCCGCCAAGCTTACCCTAGTAAAACTGACTATCCTACCGATCCTCGACTTCGGCGATGTCATCTACAAAATGGCTTCCAACACTCTACTCAGCAAACTGGATGCAGTCTATCACAGTGCCATCCGTTTTGTCACTAAAGCACCTTATACTACCCACCACTGCGACTTGTATGCTATAGTCGGCTGGCCCTCGCTACATATTCGTCGCCAGACCCACTGGCTCCAGGTCATCTACAAGTCTATGCTAGGTAAAGCTCCGCCTTATCTCAGCTCACTGGTCACGATGGCAACACCCATCCGTAGCACGCGCTCCAGCAGGTGTATCTCACTGATCATCCCTAAAGCCAACACCTCATTTGGCCGCCTTTCGTTCCAGTACTCTGCTGCCTGTGACTGGAACGAATTGCAAAAATCGCTGAAGTTGGAGACTTTTATCTCCCTCACCAACTTCAAACATCAGCTATCTGAGCAGCTAACCGATCGCTGCAGCTGTACATAGTCTATTGGTAAATAGCCCACCCTTTTCACCTACCTCATCCCCGTACTGTTTCTATTTATTTACTTTTCTGCTCTTCTGCACACCAATATCTCTACCTGTACATGACCATCTGATCTTTTATCACTCCAGTGTTAATCTGCAAAATTGTAATTATTTGCCTACCTCCTCATGCCTTTTGCACACATTGTATATAGACCCCCCCTTCGTTTTCTACTGTGTTATTGACTTGTTAATTGTTTACTCCATGTGTAACTCTTTGTTGTATGCTCACACTGCTATGCTTTATCTTGGCCAGGTCGCAGTTGCAAATGAGAACTTGTTCTCAACTAGCCTACCTGGTTAAATAAAGGTGAAATAAAAAAAAAATAAAAAACGTTAGATAAAAAATCAGCCAGCTAATGTTAGCTAGTTAAACAACAATGAACAAAGTGGCAACAATGCCACAGTGCTGGGAGCTAACCAACCAACCAGCTAGCTAACATTAGGCTCTAACTAGAAAAGCAAACGGCTCTGGGAAACAAACAATAACATCAGCTAGGGAGCCAGCCAGCTAATGTTAGCTAGCTAGCTAACAGTACACTTTATCTTGAAATGAAACCACTTTCTGTCAAAATTAGAAATGTGTAATATCTGAAAATGTAGCTAGCTAACGCTAGACTATTTTACCTGTATACATCAACATGCATCATGGATGCATCTCCCTGTCAGGAATGCCATACCACGGTTGCCCTTAATTTGAAGATGTAATCCAGAGACAGGTGTTTTCTCCATCTCTTTAGCTATCATACTCTAATTCCACTGATTTCAAAACTTGATCCCCCAGAAAATGGAGAGCAACACTTATGCAGCTCCACCACACAATACATTTTTCTTTAAGCCGTGTTTGACCTCAAATAGACAGACACTTTCAACATGGCAGACCCATCCTTTTTCGACATGTCCAGCCCACTCATTATCTCAGCCAATCATGGCTAGTGGGAAAGTTGCTACTATTTCTGTGGCTTAACCAACAAGGCTCCTAATTTAACAATTTTATTCATATTTACAGATGGCAAACAAGTTTGTTATTAAGGTGCATGAAAGTTCACATGTTCAAGAAGGCATTTCTGCCAAAAAACGCATTTTGATTAACAAATATTTTTTATGTTCAAACAGCTCTCCTGTGAATTCGTGACTTGCGACATACGCCAAGTTTCCTGAATCAGGCCATATTTAGGTAGTTCTGTGTTACCTGAGTTCATGTTGAGGTAGGCCTATTTCACATTTAACTTGTCATCCGTTATTCTTTCCTTTAATTGTTTATGTCCTACTCCTCCGTACCGTCTGTTCTTTTTCGCTTTCTTTGCTTTTCCATTCACTTGTAAAGCTAATCCAAATGTACATCTTCAGTGTGACGTCCTTAACCTCACGGTTCACAGTCATTGTAACTTTACAGACTTAAAAACCAACTTTACCGACTAAAGGCCCACTGTTGACCGTCTTGAACTACCTAGTCTTGGGCTGTGTTTGTGTTTCACAAAGTTAAGTTTACGTACCCTTTGTTTTCCCAGAATAACTTCTTTAAGACTTCTGTAATGGGATGCCGTAAAAGCGCAGCAGCCCTGTCTGAGAGAAACACCCACCAGTTGTACTTCAGAAAGGGCAGATCTGTCAGGGCTAGGTTGCTTTTTACGGTGTCTCCCTGTAATTGAGGGCTGATTCATTGGTTCGAACGCTTGTCATTACTTTTATTACCTTGAGGGTCTGGGTCTGGGTAGTTAGATACCTCTGTGAATGAGGTAGGATCCAGTTCAGTGCCAAAGGCCTGTGGGTGAGGAGGAACAATGAGAGCAAAGTCATTTTTCTCCCCCGGCTGTATAGTTACTGGACTGGGGGGAAGCAGCTTTGAAAGGGCCACAGTTTTTGACACAACCCACTGGCCCTGGCACTGGCTGGCGAGTCTTGTTTTATGTCTTCTCTGCAGGGCACACACACGCACACACTTACATACACAAACACACACACACACACTTGAAGAAGGACAATTTGTTTGGCTGTTTGATGCTCCTCTAGACACAGGCTGGTAGAGGATTATATGTGATGGCTCAGTGATTAGTGGTTGTGGTGGTACGGCTACAGTAGTGTGCATTTGGTTCCAGGCTCTTGCTTTAACACAGACATCAGTTGTCCTAAAGTCCCGCTAACTTCTGAATGCTTGCATTATGAGGCTGACTACCTGCATGCGGTCCCATGGTCCCTCAGGGAAGATGGTTGTTCAGTATTGCTTTATGGATTATTACGTTACAGGTATATGTCCTGCTGAAAGAATAATTTCCCTGGGATTTCATTTTGGATTTATAAAACGCCTCTGTTGCCAGGTTCTCTTTAAGCATCCTGGCAAAGAAGATAATCATTGATTCACTGTGAAGCTTAGCGGTGCTCTCTCAAAAACAACCAAATGCTACTGTGAGGATAACCAGATCACACATGCAGAGAGAGAGAGAGAGAGAGCGAGCAAGAGAGAGAGGGCGAGCGAGAGAGAGAGAGAGAGAGAGAGGGCGACACGAGAGAGAGAGGGCGAGAGAGAGAGAGAGAGAGAGAGAGAGAGAGAGAGAGGGCGAGCGAGAGAGAGAGGGAGAGCGAGAGAGAGAGAGGGCGAGCGAGAGAGAGAGAGAGAGAGAGGGAGAGAGAGAGAGGGCGAGAGAGAGAGGGGGCGAGAGAGAGAGAGAGAGAGAGAGAGAGAGAGAGAGAGAATGTGGAGTTGACATTTCCAGAGTTCCATTCATAATTTTTAGAAGCAGATCTTTATCTTCTGTTTAGTTAGTGCTATAGGAACTTAGCATTTTCGTATGACAGAAAAAATAATAACTTGATCAACATAATAATCAAAATTCATAATTCAATTCAAAATGAATGGACATGATACATACCATGTGAAAATACATACATTATGTGAAAACTATGGTACAAATACCTTCATTGCTCTCTGACTTGATGATGTGAACTTCAACTTCAAGTGACATGACATGAACATCCCATCTATTTGTTCTAGCTTTGCCTTCAACATTTGTCTCAATTCCACCGTTATGTGCATTCATCCTTATGAGAGAGAGGTGTTGTTGTTTTAAACCTCTTCCAAAGCATCTTAAGATAGCTCTTCATTTGATACTGCACTGTTTGGAGAGAGCTTTTCAACGCTGCTGTAGAACCTAGTCCAGAAGGGCTTCACCTTTCAGATGATAAAACAGTGAATTATTGGTTTGTTTATCACGCTCTTAAACCCTAAAGTGCATTATTAAACAGAGAACACATTAAAAGGGGTATTGTTAAAAGTATTTTAAAAATCTTGTAAATCCCAGTAATTTATGTCGTCATGGTCAAGAACCTTCACCCTGGCCTTCTGGTTCCAATTTAGGCCTTGCTGTCTGGGTCTGGGTTAGTCTGTACCTGGGACTAGGATGCTGCAGTCACTACACGTTGGAAGCTAGAGAAACACACCGGAGGTCATGTCAGTAAATTGTAGCTGGGAAAAAGTAATAGTGTAGTGCCATTTTTCCAGACACAATTTACTGATCTGACCTCCACAGAGTTTCTCTATCTACCTTCCTTCCATACTGACCACAGCCTGCCCGGACCCCGGTCCCAGCCTCTAGGGAGAGACAATAATGGTTCAGACCAGCAGACTAACAACGTCCCAAATTGCGCCCTATTGCCTGTTTAGGTCACTAAGTTTGGCCAGGGTCTATGGGGCTCTATTCAGAAGTAGTGCACTATATAGGGTGTAGGGTGCCATTGGGACGCAAACCCAGAAGAGTCACCAGACCCCTTGGCTTCTTCTGCCTTGTGTGTTGATCCTTTCCTCTTCTCCTCCTCTCCTCCTCTCATCCTCTCCTCTCCTCCTTAATCAAACAATCTGGGGAGTGATTGGATTTTAATATTACTGGGCCCAGTCATAATGGTGTGATGGACGGATGGAGGGGATGGTCGGCAGGGCCCTGGTGGATTGAAGCAACATGTCAGCTGCTCAACCCCACCCAGGGTTGGTTCCATTAATGGTATTGCTTAATTTCTTAAAGTGGCGGTAACACCGTGGGAGCTGGGTCACCGTGGTTGGTAGAGCCAGAGCCCTGCAGACTCTGCTCTGCCCAGGTGTCTTGTACTGGACTGGGCTATTACTGTAACAATGGAGGCAGGCCATCCCACGAATACAAGGTGATTAATTCAGCAATACTATTTCAGTCAGTAGTTTTGAGATATGAGTCAGTGTTGGATTCATTTGATACCATTTAAAAACCTCTCCTGAACTGACATGAAATTGACCCCAACCCTGACATGAATAGGCGTACCAGAGCGTCTAACCTATAATTTTCTTTGATGCTTATCTTTGATGCAGTTGTTTTTTCCCTTCACTAAGTGACTCTTCCTCAATGCCTCATTGTCTCACATCAATGACAGGTAAATATATGATGTATCTCACAACTAACTGCCTAATAACAGTTTGGTTCAGTGGAAAGGGATGTAGTATAGCTAACCCTTCACTGTGTTTAATAGGGAATAATTGTTGAGTGGGTGGCTTTGACCTTTATTTCTCCTCTTAATGGACATTTGTGTGTTTTGTTTTTGCAATAGATTTATGGTGGGTGGGGCTGGGTGATTTACGACGCTCTGACACTGTCGGCAGTGGGACCAGAGTGACTGACTGTACTCTGTGTGTGTTCCAGGTGATCCCATGCAGTCTGGCCACCAGCCCTGTGAGCTATACACACATATGCACGGATGCACATACATGCACATAAACACACACACACCTATAAACGAATACACACATACAGAAAAACAGACGGACAGACACGCACACACACAATATCTCTGTTGCCTCCCCTGTGCTCTGGTGACCTGATTCTTGGCTGATATAGGAGTTCAACCCTGTTCAGTTCTCTTATCTGTGCTTTCTGTAACAGCCCCCCACACAAACCAGGACATCTATAGTAGGATATAACACACACACACACACACACGAGGTCATCTATAGTAGGATATAACCCACACACACACACGAGGTCATCTATAGTAGGATATAACCCACACACACACACGAGGTCATCTATAGTAGGATATAACACACACACACAAACCAGGACATCTATAGTAGGATATAACACACACACACACAAGGTCATCTATAGTAGGATATAACACACACACACAAACCAGGACATCTATAGTAGGATATAACACACACACACACACGAGGTCATCTATAGTAGGATATAACACACACACACAAACCAGGACATCTATAGTAGGATATAACCCACACACACACACGAGGTCATCTATAGTAGGATATAACCCACACACACACACGAGGTCATCTATAGTAGGATATAACACACACACACACAAGGTCATCTATAGTAGGATATAACACACACACAAGGTCATCTATAGTAGGATATAACACACACACACACACACGAGGTCATCTATAGTAGGATATAACACACACACACACACACGAGGTCATCTATAGTAGGATATAACCCACACACACACACACGAGGTCATCTATAGTAGGATATAACACACACACACACAAGGTCATCTATAGTAGGATATAACACACACACAAGGTCATCTATAGTAGGATATAACACACACAAGGTCATCTATAGTAGGATATAACACACACACAAGGTCATCTATAGTAGGATATAACCCACACACACACAAGGTCATCTATAGTAGGATATAACACACACACACACAAGGTCATCTATAGTAGGATATAACACACACACAAGGTCATCTATAGTAGGATATAACACACACACAAGGTCATCTATAGTAGGATATAACCCACACACACACACCAGGTCATCTATAGTAGGATATAACCCACACACACACACCAGGTCATCTATAGTAGGATATAACACACACACACACAAGGTCATCTACAGTAGGATATCTGACCATTCCTGGAGCAATACATACTGTCAATTGAATATAGAGTTCAGAATATATAAATATGTCTAATGATATAGCCTATATAACTGCTGGGTGAGAAGAGAATGTGTTGGCTAGTGTGTTTTTATGTTTTTCTCATACCACACCAACTAAATATTAAAACAAGAGCTATGGAATACTTACTGTGTTATTATGCCATTGACAATTATCCCTGTATGGCCCAGGCCTTCTCCTCCTTCTTCTCCTCCTCCTCCTCCTTCTTCTCCTCCTTCTCCTTCTACTCCATGCTTTTAAGGTTGACAATATCTGAATAATTACTTCATGGTGTCACTTTCCCATAAAAGCAGCATCCATTCCTCCAGATCGATAGAACACAAGTATCCAGTATTACATTGGGATGTTGACACACACACACACAGTGCTCTTTCATTATCTGTGTAACCTAAGATGATTAAATTCTTGTCACTAGAAGTTAAATTGGCCATTACCCATCTAAGATGAATTGGTCCTTAAATGTCCTATTTAAGAGACCTGACAGGAAGTGCATGGTGGGAGTGCAAATATTCAGTGCTGTTCATAATTTATTTGTTGACAGATGGAGTCAAAATAACATTTAGCTGTGGACATGTGTATTGGAAAATACCGAAAGACATAAAAGAGGATCCTTCAAAAAATAAGAACAGTATTTTGACAAACCCATTGTAAGCAGGAACAATAATATTATCTACTGTATGTGATGTAGCTAGTGATAGTGAAAATTCCTCTGTAAAGGGGACACGTTATTTGCTTTAACTCCTCCCAGCCTTTTCATAGTCGATTAAGGGTCAATAAGCCGTTCTCATTTCTCTGCATGGATCACATCAGTGGTAACTGCCATTGCTCATCATTTAACCTGACTTTAACCCTTAGTTTTCATTGTTATTCCTCAATATACAATGTTGCATGCTACTCTCTCCTCCCAGTCCTATTATTTGTCTCTTTTAAAACGCCCCATAGTCTCTATATTAAATCAAGCTGTCAGAGTGATTCCCTTGAGATGTTGGACTTGCAGCTTTTCCTTCCAGGTCAGTTTGGCGGCCTCTCTTCCACGCTCATGCCTTGGCATTCATCTTTTAACTGCAAATGTGTATAGGCTACTATTCAATTAAACCTTAAATTATTAAATTAAACCTTAAACGTTAAATGTATCTGTCATTATTTTTTATACAAAAGTTATTATGGTTTTATGACAGCCCAAAATATGCATTATTAGTTTGTATCTGGCTCTTTTATTATGATAAGCTAAACCAATATAAATTATATTTGGAGCTCATTTGGTATTACACTAATTAGTGGAAGAATGATGCCAACCACACATCCCTTCTCGGTGTGGAACATTACTGCTCCACTCACTTCGCACGGCCGCTGTGGGACTGGGGCAACACGCTGGAATCTATCCAAACAGGACCTGCTATTCGATTTCACAAGTCCAACCAATTAGAGTGTTGCATCACACCTTGACTTATGTAAATTGTTTGGTGTATTCAATCATTCATGATGTGGTACAATGCCCTTCAGAAGAGTCCAGTTGCACTGAGTGACCAGGTAGCAACTAAATGCCCTCTGTTGTTTTTAGACCGAGACAGTTGGCAGGCAAGCAGTCCTTATTTTCTCAAACACATTCATGAGGAATCAATAAAATGTTAATTGCATATATTGTGCAAGTGTCCGCTGAACTAAAGACGCAATCACAGATGCAAATGCAAAGGTAGGCTATATGACTGGATAAATGAATAGAAATCATTCAAGTAATTCTTTACTCCTCTAAAACATAACTATTAATTTTTCTGAGTGGGATCAATTCATTGGTTGACAGGACTAGCTCAGAAAACGGGATGTCATTCGGTTAGACCATACATTATTGTAATAGTGAAATTCTGGAGTGTGTCTCTAGTTAGCCTTAATAAATGTAATTTATTTCCTGTGCTATCTCAGTGTGTGTCTGTGTGTGTATGTGTGTGTGTGTGTGTGTGTGTGTGCGCGCACGCGCGCGATCAGAACGCTCCCGCGAGTGGGTGTTAATAGTGTTTGTTGTGGTTCTGGTTTAACGCAATGGATAGACACGCCCATTGAATAGCTGATAAAAGATCAACAACAGACACTACATAGATGTTGCACTATCTTAAGTTTTTAGAACGTTCCAAACTTTTGGCATGAACTTTGCGTGCATGCCTTTTCTTGAATGTTCTGTTTACACTGGCCAGTCGTTTTCATGGAATTTCGTAAGTCATGATTTTATATTTTCTTTTGCAATTAGTGTTGCCAACAGTGATTAAATCATACAGGCCTTAACTGGCGCGGTTATCAGCAAGCGCAACTGGAAACGTAATAAAATACATGTAAATATGCAATGGTCTTCTCCAGGCTGCCCTGTGCAAAGCATCAATTAAAGCGAATTCAGGTTGATGTTATAGGATTATGTGATGGCTGTCGTGTGGTATTTTAAAAAAAAGAGTGTAATAAAAAAGGATTTATATTTTTATGTTGTAAAATATCAATAGATATGAGAAGTATAGGTTAAAATCCATCTGAAATTCAACCAATTCGACAGGATATCATGCACTTTTGCAGTATTTTTGCAACGGCCTACTCTGATAATTCCTGCAATGAAATAGGTCAGATTGACCACGGTTTCATAAAGTTGACATGTTTATTTGACCTATGATCTCGCTTAGATTTTTCGATTGTGTTTGAAATAGCCTACCAATTCCAACAAAATTACCATAGGCCTATCCTTTTCCCAAACTATTTTGCCAACTCTTAATTCACAATCCAAATCAAACATTCCAGGCATTTTGAGTTTATAAGGTTGAAATGTGTTTTACCTTAAAGGGAAGAATACAACTTTGTAAATGTTATGAATCTACAGTATAATAAATGTGTATCTAGGACATTTGTCTCTTGAAACTTTCCTCTCCAGGCCTAGATGCACCGATATTGTTATTCCTCTGTCAGTAACTTCTGGTTATCTCCGGTTATCTCTAACAGGCAGCATTGTTTCCTGCAAAGTCTCTAAAACAGCTCAATTACACATCTATTATCTACCCATTGTCATTCAAACTTCCGATTTAGATTTCGGTTTTTGTTTTGTGTTTTCAATTGTTTTCATTTTATTAGGAATGCAAATGTTTATGTGTGTATGTATGTAGGTATGTATGTATGCACGTAGTAACTTATGTATGTAACTGCTGTATGTATGTATGTAGGTATGTATGTATGTATGTATGTATGTATGTATGTAGGTAGGTAGGTAGGTAGGTAGGTAGGTAGGTAGGTAGGTAGGTAGGTATCTAGGTAGGTAGGTAGGTAGGTAGGTAGGTAGGTAGGTAGGTAGGTAGGTAGGTAGGTAGGTAAGTAGGTAGGTAAGTGTGCACATTTCTAAGTATGATAATATTATTACAGTGTATAAGCCCATGTGGGCTGGGAATCATGAAGATGCATGACACTATAATGAAATCAATCAATCAATAAATCGTAGGCCTAGCCAATAGTTGAGTTGAATTAGGATAATGGTGTTTAATACAAATTAAATTATATCTACAAGATATAGAGTTTCATTCCTGAGTCTACTTTGATCCTGTGATATTATGGTCAGACATTAAAATAATAAGTTAGACCCACTTTTAAACGGAATTTATAGCCAACTACAAATGGGATAATTAATAACAGGCTATATATTTCGTCTAAGTCTACTGTATTTGTTTTGTTAATTGTTCCTATTATCTCAAATTATTTACATTATAACTAATTGTGTCCAGGTAGCCTAGTCTTTGCGTAGCCCGGTTAAAAACACACAAAGGTACTTGGTTTGTGATGTCATTACTGAGACGTCTGACCCGTGCGTAATAACGCAATTGACTGAGTGGAATGAAAATAAACTGCGGCCAGATCAGGGTGGGTTTACGAGCTGATCTCTCCCCTAAACTAGCTCTTTCCAAAGAGAGAAGTGGGTTTGTTGTGGCTTCATTCAATGTATCGTTTGCAGGTGATGCCAGGCGCAGATAAGAAGCCGCCGATCCTTGTTGGCTGTCTAGACTTGTGACTTAAACAGTGAAACTGGATTGATCACAACACAAATTCGCCCCTAGAGAGTAAATGACCAGAAGCCAATCCACCTTAATTCCAATCTCCCAGCCTCAGAAAAACTATTATGTTAAGCATTAGGTAGGCAGCGCAAACCCTCAAATTGAGGGTGTCTTATTTACTTTAAATAATATATATTATTGTTCATTCCACATGCAAGTTTTAAGCTCCAATGTTTTTTAAAGTTAAAATGATTAAATAGCCTGCGTAATAAAGCCAACACAATAACATGATAATAAGGATTTCTCCCAAATCAATAGGCCTATCAGATTAGCCTGATAATAGTCATAACATTCAACATTTATATGCAAATGCTTTCATCAATGGACCCTCAGTATTCGATCATTGACGTTTTAATTCATCCTTTTGTATCGCAATTAAATAGGTCTACTTTTCGCAGTGGTTTTATACTTAATGCAGGGATAAATAGGGAACTAAAACCGAACTAAACTTATTCTCCTTGTTAGTAGAATTATTATTTTGATAAATTCAGAAATATATTGGTGTTTGATTTGTTGTATATAGGCCTACACCTATGTGGTTTAGAAGCTCGGGGAACTGGGGGCCTATAAGGTTTGCGTGAAGCATACTCGTTTTGGGAATACCTTTGGTTGAAGGTTTTGATGTTTATAGCTCAAATAACCACTGGTCCACTTGATGAACTGCATGCCACAGGCTGAGTGGGGGAACGGGGGTGTAAGCCTAGTGAGGGAACGGGGGTGTAAGCCTAGTGAGGGAACCGGGGTGTAAAGCCTATCTTGGGAAATTCTACAAGAGTTTATGCAAAGACGGTGTACCTTAGACATTATAAAGATTTAACAGTTTATTTTTGATCCGTTATTACTTCCTTTATGAATCTTTGTCCTGACAATAAATAACAATAACTTACGTTTGTTAGAGAGGCTCAAACAACCTGCCCCTTTCCTATTAAGATCAAATATTTAACAACAATAATCTGTTTTATATAATCTTCGGAAATCATGCTCCTTTTTAAGACAAACACACGAGTCTATGGGCTTGATAACGAAATAAATGTATCAAAAATCACATAAAGAAACCAAGACACGACATGTTCAAAATGAATTGCAGAATGTCCATCTGGTTCGACATTAAATGGCTCCAATGTAATATGGAGGGAGGCTGTTTTGTAAATCCATCACGAGAATCTTCTATCTTCTTTCGGTTCATGCAACGAAGTTCGGTTTTCTTTTGTCACTGATATCCTCAAAACTGCTGAACTGAGTCTTAAAGAAGAAGGGCTTTCGTTCGCGTTGCTTTATAGTGCCGTTAGGTAATTGTTCAACATTTAGAATATGTCATTTTCTCCTCCATGTCCGAAAGGACTCCTCTGTCTTTAGGACGCTGTGATGAGCTGGTCACATGCAGGGCACCGGGGCGGGAACATGCTAGGCCTGGGACCGAGGCTGGTGGCTCGGTCTCACGTCTCCACGGGACTGGGTACCATGCTGTTCGGGGTGTCGGGTAAGTGCGATGACAGAGAAGTCACGTCGCTGCCGGATGAGTTTCCCAATGAACCAGATTCCGAGAAAGACACCTGTAATGTGCAAAGACAGTGATGTCTAAATAAATATGTTCTGGCTTTGTTTAGGCTACAAATGTTGCCACTTCTGACGTTGAAAATTGCCATTTAACGTTATTACTTATAACATTTAAATTGATGACATTAAAGTGAAGAAAAAAACTCAGAAAGTGTCGTCATCAAAATTAATGCGTGCGTGTGTGTTTACGCGCGTGCGTGCGTTCGTGTGTGAGAGAGAGTTTGAATGTGTGTTCTTGAGTAATTACGCGTACCCACATGTGCACCCACATTAGCATGCAAGTATAGAATCTCCTCTATCTTACCAGTTGTTGAAAGGCCGGCTGGTCCAGATCACTCTGCAGGGCGAACTCGCTGAGGGCCTTCCAGGGAGGCTGGTAGGTCTGCACCTCCACCGAGTTACCCTGCACCGTGTTGTCGTGCCTGATAGGGCTTCTGGCAACCAGAGGCGTACCTGTGAGCCCCTGTAGACTCTAATACGAGATTAGAATAGGAAATCCAAATTAAATCTACACTTTGGTAGAGTCGAAGAAAATAATCAAGTTCCCAGATCAGAATGTCAGCATTTTGTTCTGTAGTCTTTGCTTTCCAATACAGGTCATGCACAATTGAATTCTTGATTAATTATTTATTGGCAGGTTGAATACAGAAAAACAATAATGAAAGAACAGCTAGTGGAAATGACCGGCCTCGGACCAAGGGTTATTCAAGTGTGGCACTGGTCAAATCATTCCAGAAAAACGAAAAATTCTTTGCCTTTAATAAGAGGTAACCATTTGGCCACAAGTACTTCTTTGCTGACCAACCTAGACTCACGGGTAGAAGTAACATAGTAAACGAAAATCTTGGAGACTTATGATATGTACATTTGGTATGGTATTAATTTGTGGATGTCTATCATCCATTTCGTATGAAATGTTACGAATTACAATTCGTATGATATGTTACTAATTGCAATTCTTATATCCCGGATTCTCGTTTACTATGTTAAGTCTAGTCTATGAGACCAGACTGTGCTGACATACCTCAACTATCGCAAAAATGTAAGGATTCAACGATGAACCAAACATAAAGAAAAAGTAGTAGGCTAGAGGAAGTATAAAAAAATCTTTCCGAGATTAACTTACGAAGATGCTTACAGTCTTATCACTGTGTTGCTGCTGCTGAAGTTGCTTCATGAGAATAGATCTCTTTTTGTCTTTGCATCTTTTATTCTGGAACCAAACTCGAATAACCCTTGGGCTGAGGCCGGTCATTTCCACCAGTTGTTCCTTCATTAGCGCATCTGGCCGCGGATTGGCGTTGTAGCAGGTCCGTAACGTGTGGAGCTGTTTCTCGTTCAAAACGGTTCGCACTCGTGTTGTCTTCTCTGACTGCTTGTGGACGTGGTTTCGGTGTGGTGCCCGTACTGTCACTGGCTCTGCTGAAGAGAGGCGGAATTATATTTAATAAAAAAGGAAATTAACTAAAGTTTGACTTATATTGTTATGAGTGTCATTGTTATTATTGTTATTATTAATTATTATCCCAGGCTATGCAAATACGTTTTTTCCTGGAGCATGTTCCTTGCCATAGGTTATATAGACCGTTAGTTACTCTTATTAATCTAAAATATAACTTATTGAACTCTTGCCATGCGTTATAATATATATATAGAGAAAGAGAGTACGTGTGGATGGAGAGACTGTTATCGTAAATATATATATTTAACCATCCACACGTACTCCATTTGATCTTGGTATTCCCCCCTAAAAATACATCGCCCATATTGAGCAACAATTATGTCTAGGCCCCAAGACAATGTCATTCTAAAAGCATGTAAGCGCTTGTATTATTATTGTATTATAGTTCAATAGGCTACAGATTCCCATCCGCCACTATGACACTCCTTGTTTATGTCATGCATTAAGTTTTTGTTAAATTTAAAAGGCTTAGTAAATTAGGCAACAAAAACTGTGTGTAGGCCTACTCGTTAACATTCCTATCTACTACAATTCTTTAATTTGCACATTAAGAGATTATCTGTAAAATCGTATTTATTGTTATCCAGATGATCCTGATAGGCCTAAAGTCAAGTAGTAGGGATTAGCCTAAGTTATTATAGCCTACTGTATTTGTATTAGTGGGTCGTGTAAATTAAGATATCAAAATCCTTTAAAAATTCCAACGTCACTTAATTTCAAAATCTATCCATTTTAAAAGCTTGGATTAAAATTAAATCATATCTCAGTGATTTTCCATGGAAAAGTTTAAAGGTCAGTCTGATATCGGTCGCCTATTGCCTAATATAGCCTAGTTATTGACATCTTAATGACTCAAAGCTTGCATCTGATTTTTTTATTGAGTCTACCGATCGTTATGATCATAAAATTAGGCCTATCGATAATTCTAGGAAATATATTTAGAACTATTATTATCAGGCTATTATTAGGATCATTAATATAACAATGAATATCATCATTCTGATTAACATAATTGCCTCCATATTATTATTATTATTGTTGTTCTTCTTCTTCTTCTTCTTATTATTATTACAGAAGTCAGTGGTGGTGTTGTTTTGGATGTGCAACTGACCTGCTAAGTGTAGTGATCTGTTGGAGTGGATATGTCCGGGGCTGATTGGGCTTCCGACAGAGCTCCGCTCCATTAGTAAACTGTGGTCCGCCCGACACAGCAGCTCCTCATCCCGGAGAGAGAACTCATCCCCCGGCAAGAGCTGCCTGCTACACACGGAACATCTGAAACACTCGATGTGGTACACGTTGTCCCGGGCTCGCATCACCAAATCACTGCTGCTGAATCCCAGGTTGCATTTTGCACATTTTATTCCAAATAACCTGCAAGGAATAAATGGAGAAAAAAAATGTATTGAATTAAACAACAACTTCTAACAGCCATTTGATTTGTTGTTACTGCAGTTTTTGTTCCAAGTGTTACATTACTAGGTCTACTTCGAACGTCAGAAACAAGGCTAAGATAAATATTACTGTGCATTGTTTAGCCAGGATCAAAATATAAAAGCTAACTTGAACGAACTATTTTAATTGTGGAAAAGCTGCTTAATTGTAGGTCAAATGGCCTTTTATGCGTTGAACAACAGATACATTTTGCATGGAATTACGCAGACTGAACACACGTTTTAAAATAAAACTTCCAAAACAAGGACATTTGTATTTTTAGGCCTAATAAGCATCTGTGATTTAGGTACAAGTCTTGCATGTATATGGATACGCTATATTTTAGTTTGTAGGCTACCTCCTCATTCACACCAACGTTAAAATACGTTCAATCACTAACAAAATATCTCCAAAGAATTTCAATCCCTACCTTACATAATCTCTTTTGCAATAGGTTTTTCCGTCCCGTACGAAGCAAGTGCATGTCTCATCCAGGTACTGGTTGCACTCAGCACACTTCAGGCAGGCTGCATGCCACTCCAGGTCCGGGGAAACTCTCAGAATGTACTGGTCATGTATCTGACTTCCACAGCCTACACACATCGCGAATCCGGACTTCTCTGCAGAGAGCACAGACATTGTAACCATTCTTTCCCATGTACACAGTTAATGACACCTTAAATCGCACTTTTTGAGAGCCACTGGCCTACATGTCACTTCTTCGTCTTAAATAGTCTTATACAGAGCGAAATACTCCCAGTTTCTCACTGTATTACATTCCAATGACTAAAACCTGTTCTGAAATTATGCACAATCGTTTAGAAAGACATCTAAGATAAAATGAACTATAAACAAGAAAAAGTCCGCATTATGGATAACAAAACAATTCCAATAGGAATATATTATATTTGCTTTATATAAATATAAATATATGAAACACGATGGCATTTGAATGCGATAACAGAATATGTTTTAATTTCAGAGGCTATGATTTGTAGGGTAATCTACAACACTGGGAAAGGTGGATAAAAATACAAAAATATGGCACTTACTTTTGGAATGATCCCCCATATCACCCAAGAAAGAAGAGTTGAAAATAATATCCACCATACAGGAATGATGACGGGATTGCGATAAGATGCAGAAAAGAAGTAAGAAGGAGAAGAAGAGGAGAAAGGAGGGAGGTGAGAAGCCTGTGCCTGGCTGTCTGATAACTTCAGTTCGGACTGTGGGACGTCCCCGGGAAGAGGCGCTGCAGTGTCCCACACACTCTCTGACGTCACGCGTAAAACTGGACATCCATTCGTCCCACATAACATATTCCCACTGTCATATCAAGTCTCGCTAGAGATTTTAAAGAATTAAGTATTTCGAAAATGTTTATTTATTTTGAAACAGTTGGTTATTTGTTAGAATGCAATAGGTAATTCTAAGGTAATTTTGGGGCTTGGATATTTGCCTGCGTTTATGGTGAGCTTTTTTGGTTGATGTATTATTTCCTGACAATTACTGCAAATTATTTTAAATCTGTACACTTTTATTAGGCCTACATTGGAATTGTAATTAGCAGGAGTAAGCATTAAATTGCATGTTTTTCCTGGGACAGAGGAGAATGCACAGAGACAACCCGTCATGACACCTGACACCATGTGAATCAGTTCATCCATCTACTCGAGAACAACAAGGACACCTACTGGAGGAACATTAGAAGTACAATTTTACTGCTTCATGACGGGACAGGAGAGCAGCGCAGTGAGCCACTCTAGACTGGTACCTGATTTTTAGTTATACATAAAATAAAATGTATCCACAAAGTCTCTGTAATGAATTTGTTCTATTTCCTATATCAAATTAATAAAATGTAGATAGGTTCCTTTCATTGTCTCGAAATTTTGGAGTATAGGGCTCTCATTATCAGCAACTCAGCAACTCGCCCAAGCCTTCCCCATTTCTCCTTCTCCCAAATCCATTCAGCTGATGTTCTGAAAGAGCTGCAAAATCTGGACCCCTACAAATCAGCCGGGCTAGACAATCTGGACCCTTTCTTTCTAAAATTATCTGCCGAAATTGTTGCCACCCCTATTACTAGCCTGTTCAACCTCTCTTTCGTGTCGTCTGAGATTCCCAAAGATTGGAAAGCAGCTGCGGTCATCCCCCTCTTCAAAGGGGGGGACACTCTTGACCCAAACTGCTACAGACCTATATCTATCCTACCGTGCCTTTCTAAGGTCTTCGAAAGCCAAGTCAACAAACAGATTACCGACCATTTCGAATCTCACCATACCTTCTCTGCTATGCAATCCGGTTTCAGAGCTGGTCATGGGTGCACCTCAGCCACGCTCAAGGTCCTAAACGATATCTTAACCGCCATCGATAAGAAACATTACTGTGCAGCCGTATTCATTGATCTGGCCAAGGCTTTCGACTCTGTCAATCACCATATCCTCATCGGCAGACTCGACAGCCTTGGTTTCTCAAATGATTGCCTCGCCTGGTTCACCAACTACTTCTCTGATAGAGTTCAGTGTGTCAAATCGGAGGGTCTGCTGTCCGGACCTCTGGCAGTCTCTATGGGGGTGCCACAGGGTTCAATTCTTGGACCGACTCTCTTCTCTGTATACATCAATGAGGTCGCTCTTGCTGCTGGTGAGTCCCTGATCCACCTCTACGCAGACGACACCATTCTGTATACTTCCGGCCCTTCTTTGGACACTGTGTTAACAACCCTCCAGGCAAGCTTCAATGCCATACAACTCTCCTTCCGTGGCCTCCAATTGCTCTTAAATACAAGTAAAACTAAATGCATGCTCTTCAACCGATCGCTACCTGCACCTACCCGCCTGTCCAACATCACTACTCTGGACGGCTCTGACTTAGAATACGTGGACAACTACAAATACTTAGGTGTCTGGTTAGACTGTAAACTCTCCTTCCAGACCCATATCAAACATCTCCAATCCAAAGTTAAATCTAGAATTGGCTTCCTATTTCGCAACAAAGCATCCTTCACTCATGCTGCCAAACATACCCTTGTAAAACTGACCATCCTACCAATCCTCGACTTTGGCGATGTCATTTACAAAATAGCCTCCAATACCCTACTCAACAAATTGGATGCAGTCTATCACAGTGCAATCCGTTTTATCACCAAAGCCCCATATACTACCCACCATTGCGACCTGTACGCTCTCGTTGGCTGGCCCTCGCTTCATACTCGTCGCCAAACCCACTGGCTCCATGTCATCTACAAGACCCTGCTAGGTAAAGTCCCCCCTTATCTCAGCTCGCTGGTCACCATAGCATCTCCCACCTGTAGCACACGCTCCAGCAGGTATATCTCTCTAGTCACCCCCAAAACCAATTCTTTCTTTGGCCGCCTCTCCTTCCAGTTCTCTGCTGCCAATGACTGGAACGAACTACAAAAATCTCTGAAACTGGAAACACTTATCTCCCTCACTAGCTTTAAGCACCAACTGTCAGAGCAGCTCACAGATTACTGCACCTGTACATAGCCCACCTATAATTTAGCCCAAACAACTACCTCTTTCCCAACTGTATTTAATTTTTATTTATTTATTTATTTTGCTGCTTTGCACCCCATTATTTTTTATTTCTACTTTGCACATTCTTCCATTGCAAAACTACCATTCCAGTATTTTACTTGCTATATTGTACTTACTTTGCCATCATGGCCTTTTTTGCCTTTACCTCCCTTCTCACCTCATTTGCTCACATTGTATATAGACTTGTTTATACTGCATTATTGACTGTATGTTTGTTTTTACTCCATGTGTAACTCTGTGTCGTTTTATCTGTCGAACTGCTTTGCTTTATCTTGGCCAGGTCGCAATTGTAAATGAGAACTTGTTCTCAACTTGCCTACCTGGTTAAATAAAGGTAAAATAAAATATAAAAAAATTATATAATTTTACATCAGCTTGTATTTTTCCAATTAAATATAAATGTTTATGTCATGGAATAAATATATGTCTATGGATGGAATGCTTACACCATGTATTCTTTAGCCTACAGTACATCCATTCTCAAATCCCTGGTCTTTTGCACTTTAAAGGGGCCTTTGAATTCATAATGAAATTATTAGATAGGGCTATTTCCTGAGTTCACTGTTTAAAGTGAAAGAGACGCGGAGAGATCAGACTACATTGTTCTCGCGAGATACAAGAGTGGAGAATTAACTGATGCCTCTCAGCTGCCTGTTTACATTGTTATGAAACAGGCAGGGAGCAGGTCTCGAACCCTCGACCATCGAGCCTGAGGTCCGGCGCGCTATCGACTGTGCCGCAAAAGCATGCTCGTGCGGCACAGTCGATTTCCGCGGTTATAAACCCAGGGTCGTTACAATATCAAGACAAATAGGTAGCAAACATTTTGCTGATTAGCTAGAAAGCTAGCCAGTTATGTTCACAACAATTAACAGAAGAAGTTTGGGACAATTGGAAAGTAAAACTCCAGTGTTGACAAATGCAGCCATTTCTTCTACCGTTTCAGATTGTCACCAACGTCTAGTTGGCTAGGCAGACTGAAGTCTGTCTGAGGTCAGTTCAGGACATGGCATGTCGACAACATACTTTCACTCTAATTTGCAACTGCACTGTTAGCTACATACATTGTAGCTATTAACGGTTATCGTGTCTGAGTAGATGGAGCATGAAACTGATCCACATTTTGGCAACATAACTAACTACAGTACAGTGTGTCACCTGACTTGGGTTAAACTAAACTAGCAAGTGATTTTGTTATCTTGGACGACAAAACACACAGTTGACCTGACATGGCTAAAGCCTTCCCTTTGGTGTTCGACAAACGTATTTCATATTGCCTTTATTCCCTGTCGTGCACAGTGTGTTTTATATTGACCTTTGTACACACTACTGTTTACACTGTTAATTTGATAGAGCCAGTCTGATAATATGCCCTAAACCTATGCCAGCTGTCTAGTTTATCATTCAAGGCCAAAATACCAAAATAGTAGTTATTGACAATCAGAAATGTCAATGCAATGGCCTAAACTAAGTCTTATTTATAAAGCAGTTTCATTATGGAGATTGGTAGTGTTCTCTCCTGCAGCCCTGTCTTGGTCCAGAGGTTTCAGAGTACTCTGGTAATAGCAGGGCACAACAACAACCAGCTCAAAGCCATCACACTGAACATCATTACTGCTGCCAGCAAGGTGGGAGGAGAGGTCACCTGCCTGGTGGCTGGAACCAACTGTGCCAAGGTAGGACTGTCACTACGATGCCCCACAGAGGTGGCAACCCCTCGTATCTGGAGAGCTACCAGTGTGCATGCATTTTTTTTAAATGTACCTTTATTTTACCAGGTTGGTCTCATTGAGATTAAACATCTCTGCAAGAGAGACCAAATTTTGACCAAATTTTGCTTCAACCCTACACTAATGCACCTAATTCAGCTAGACTAATTGTGATTCTGGTGGGTAGAATCAGGTGTGTTTCAGGAAGGCTTGCACAATAGCCCAGCTCTGCTGAAGGATGGTTGGCTACTCCTGCCATAACAGCTGTTCAGTCATACATCAATGGAAGTTATGTTTTAATGTGGTATTTCATACGTATGTCACACTTGTGCAGTACAATGTAGCTCTTTCATGATATACAGCTGGCTGGTATGGTTAACTGTTTATTTCTGTGTTGGATTCTTCTTTAGCAGGTTGCAGACCAGATCAGTAAAGTCCAGGGGGTCAAGAAGAGTCTAGTGGCTCAACATGACTGCTACAAAGGACTGTTACCATTCTAGGATGGGATAGTTTTGTTATGTTCTTAGGTCTGTGTGGATATGCTTAGTTCAAATACAGATGCCGGAGATGTTTAGATGATATTTACTGTTGGAATGATGGAATGTCACGATACTTCCTTTTGGTCTAAATATGTACTTTAACCCTGGTCCTCTTGTCTCCATACAGAGGAATTGACTCCTTTGATTCTTGCTTCCCAGAAACAGTTCAACTTCACACACATCTGTGCAGGAGCTTCTGCTTTTGGGAAGGTGAGTTACTGACTATAACACAACAGTGTTCACATGTCTGCATTTCCCCCATATTATTAATAGCTATATAATGATCAAGTCCTTCCTTATCATGGGAAGTTTATTATGTATCCAGACATGCATGAATTATAGTGCATTTTATCATCATAGCAACATCTAGTTGATCTGATTTACAATTTTTAAACATTATGCTTTAATGCTTCTGAAAGTTGTTTTTTTCCTTCCAATTTTACCCAGTAAGTGTAGTACTACCCCTCAATTACTACCCCAGTAATCTGTCATTCTGCAATAGAACTGTCAACTTGCTGATCTAATGGTATTTCTATTGAATTAGGATGCATTAAACAATATCTTATGTATTGTAATCCAACTCATATTGACTGAGGCTGGGTTGTCTGGTCTCGATTTCCCTGAGTAGATGAATGTGTTTTAGATGATGCATCCTAATACTGTCTGGTATTTGATTGAATTTATTTGACTAAAAACATCATCAGCAATCATTTGTCAAAATTGACTTTGAATTCCATTGTCCATCCTTGGGCTAAACTTCACACAGTTTTGTATTTGAGTCTCCGTAGCCCAAGCTAGTTTTATCCAACTCACAGAGGGCAGTTTGTATCCGTCATGGTACTATAGCATTATTGACATCATCTACTTTAAACTGTTTCTGTAGGGACACATTATTTGTAATAGTTTCAATTTGGTCTTTATTGTACCAAACTTTGCCAAGTCCTTAAAATGTTGACAAACATTCCCATTTTAAAACAATCAACCTCCCCATCACCTCTGTGTCCTGAGAGATCCACAGGGTGATATGGTTGAATTAAAGAATATCATCTCAATACCGTATTATGCTCAACAGAATCTCCTTCCCAGAGTGTCAGCCAAGCTGGATGTTGTAACTCTATCTGACATCACCGAGGTCAAATCTCAAGACCCCTTCGTTAGAACAATTTACGCTGGTGAGATTCCTGTTGCAATATCTTTTATAATTAACAACTATTCCATTGAGGTATAAAATGACCCCAAATATTTTGTAAGCACACTAATTATGATGCATTACAACATCGTTTCTTATCGCTGCAGGCCTGTTCTTAGCACTACCTATAATGCATATGTAAGCAGCAGAATAAATGATTAGATAGATTTCAGTATTGGTGTAGTGCTCTGCTAATGGGCTGGGGTCAGGGGTTAAATGGAGATGATTGTTCTATATTCATTAGAAAAGTGATGAGGCTATAGTAGTTCATGTTGTTGTTTCTGACCTCTTAATGACTACATAGATCCACCCTGGTCATCCCAGCTGTCAGTCTGAAAGCCTAAAAGCCTCCCTGAAGAAGAATAAGCTCAGATCATATTTTGATTGGGCACATTATAATCATAAAATATAGATGGGTCTGATTAAAATTATCCACTTAAACTTTGGCAAGAGCCTGACTCTTCCTGGTTGGAAATTCAGTGGGGGTTTTTAACCATTTTGCTGCTGCATTTTTGCCAGACAAAGGTCTTACACTTGGATGTTTTGGTGTTGTCAGACAGTCCAATTAGTAATACACAATGCATATGCCAGGAACCGCCCTAGCTTCATACAATGCAAGTTCTTACAATGCAAACAATTACAATGCAAGTCTGTTCTTTCTTGTTTTTAATTATTACTGTGAACATTTGTCATTGTATTTTTTAGAATGGCCTGAATTGCATCGCATGTAAAACAGACAGTGGCATTTATCAGAGAATAACCAACAACGCAAAAGCTTAATTGAATCACCAAATTCTTTTAAATACTTTTTCTTATTGCGTTTTTTTGCTCTAAGAATATATTCCAATATAACCAAGCAAACACATTGTATGTGGTGTTACTTTACGTGGTGTCTGTACTACAGGTAATGCCCTGGCCACAGTGAAGTGCAATGAGAAAGTCAAGGTGTTCACAGTGAGGGGAACTTCCTTTGAACCTGCTGCTGTGGAGGGAGGCAGTGCTGCTACTGAACATGGTACAGTACTCTTCCATTACACTGTTGACAGCAGCGCCACTCAGTAACCTTTCTCTGTCTCTCATCATAACAGTAATGTTTTCAATACCTGATTATGGCTCCCGAGCAGCATATTCAGATGCAAGTGTAAATAATATTTTGCACATTTAATTTGACTGCGTTTTGAGATTGATTTTTAGTTATGTCTGTCCGTTCTGTTGCAGTTGCCTCACCCTCACCTGCGGGGATGTCAGGATGACTTAAGCAGAGCCTGACCAAGAGCGATCGACCAGAGCTCACTAGTGCCAAAGTGGTGGTGTCCGGAGGAAAGGGCTTAGCTTTATACTGTCTGACTGCTTCAGCCAATGTGTCATTCACATTCCCTGGCCTCTCATTCTGTTAGGTCATTGTGACCAAGCACTTGATTTCTTTGTCCCATTAGGACGAAGGCTGGAGAGCGGTGAGAACATCAAACTACTGTACGACCTCGCTGACAAAATGGGTGCAGCAGGTATAAATAACCATGTGTGTGTACATCAGAGAGAAGGAGAGAGAGAATCTTTGAGAGTGAGTGGGTGCATGTGTGTGTACATCAGAGAGAAGGAGAGAGAGAATCTTTGAGAGTGAGTGGGTGCATGTGTGTGTACATCAGAGAGAAGGAGAGAGAGAATCTTTGAGAGTGAGTGGGTGCATGTGTGAGGGACAGTGGAAAGAGTGTGAGGTCAGTTGTCTGTGTGTAACTGCGTGGTATGATCATGTGTATTAATCACCTGCTGTATGTTGTGAATGCAGTGGGGGCTTCCAGAGCTGCTGTGGATACTGGCTACGTCCCCAATGACATGCAGGTCAGCCAGACTGGCAAGATTGTAGCACCTGTAAGTGATACAACACACATCCTTTTATTGTCTCTGTTATTTCACTGTGTCACAGCAGAAACCAACGTACAATATTTCTTAGTGAGCAACCTGACAAGAAAATAATAACATAACTTTAATAAATTGTATATGATTGTTTCAGTTTTTCAGCATCACACTATCATATTAAATGTTCTGTAAAATTATATTTTAATTTAGTTATTTTGGATTACAAATGTAATTATGTTTGGTCTTGTTGAATGACTTTAATTGAACTGTATGTGCACTTTTGCTGACCTTCATTAGCCTCCAGTTCATTCAGAAAGTATTCAGACCCCTTGACTTATTTCACATTTTGTTACAGCCTTATTCTAAAATGGAATAAATTGTTTTTCCCCCCTCAATCTACACACAATACACCATAATGACAAAGCAAAAACAGGGTTTTAGACAGTTTTGCAACTGTATATACACTACCGTTCAAAAGTTTGGGGTCACCTAGAAATGTCCTTGTTTTTGAAAGAAAAACACTTTTTTTGTCCATTAGAATAACATAAAATTTATCAGATATACAGTGCAGACATTGTTAATGTTGTAAATGACTATTGTAGCTGGAAACGGCACATTGAAATGGAATATCTACATAGGCATACAGAGGCCAATTGTCAGCAACCATCACTCCTGTGTTCCAATGGCACGTTGTCAGTTAATCCAAGTTGATCATTTTAAAAGGCTAATTGATCATTAGAAAACCCTTTTGCAATTGTTAGCACAGCTGAAAACTGTCGTGCTGGCCTTCTTTAGACTAGTTGAGTATCTGGTGCATCAGCATTTGTGGGTTCGATTACAGGCTTAAAATGCCCAGAAAGAAACTCGTCAGTCTATTCTTGTTCTGAGAAAGGAAGTCTATTCAATGCGAGAAATTGCTAAGACACTGAAGATCTGGTACAGCGCGGTGTACTACTCCCTTCACAGAACAGCGCAAACGGGCTCTAACCAGAATAGAAAGAGGAGTAGGAGGCCCCAGTGCACAACTGAGCAAGAGGACAGGTGTATTAGTGTCTAGTTTGAGAAACAGACGCCTCACAAGTCCTCAACTGGCAGCTTCATTAAATAGTACCCGCAGAACACCAGTCTCAATGTCAACAGTGAAGAGGCGACTCCGGGATGCTGTCCTTCTAGGCAGAGTTCCTCTGCCCAGTGTCTGTGTTTTTGCCCATCTTCATCTTTTCTTTTTATTGGCCAGTCTGAGATATGGCTTTGTATTTGCAACTCTGCCTAGAAGGCCAGCATCCCGGAGTCGTCTCTTCACAGTTGACGTTGAGACTGTTTTGTGGGTACTATTTAATGAAGCTGCGATGGCATGATGGTTGCTGATAATGGGCCTCTTTACGCCTATTCCATTTCAAAACTAGTCATTTACAACAATAGTCATTTACAAAATTAACAATGTCTACACTGTATTTCTGATCAATTTTATGTTAATTTAATGGACAAATAATGTGCTTTTCATTCAAAAACAAGAATTTGTAAGTAACCTCAAACTTTTGAATGGTAGTGTATGTAAAACTTCTTATCACATTTACTCAGTACTTTGAAGCACCTTTGGCAGCGATTGCAGCCTCGAGTCGTCTTGGGTATGACGCTACAAGCTTGGCGCACCTGTATTTTGGGCGTTACTCCCATTCTTCTCTGGAGCAGGTTTTCATCAAGGATCTCTTAGTAATTTTCTCCGGTCGTCTTTCCCTCGATCCTGACTAGTCTCCCAGTCCCTGCTGCTGAAAAACATCCCCACACCATGATGCAGCTACCACCGTGCTTCACCGTCGGGATGGTGCCAGGTTTCCTCCAGACGTGACGCTTGGCATTCAGGCCAAAGAGTTCAATCTTGGTTTCATCAGATCAGAGAATCTTGTTTTTCATGGTCTGAGAGTTTTTAGGTGACTTTTGGAAAACTCCAAGGTAGCTGTCATGTGCCTTTTACTGAGGAGTGGCTTCAGTCTGGCCACTACCATAAAGGCCTGATTGTTGGAGTGCTGCGGAGATGGTTGTCCTTCTGGAAGGTTCTCCCATCTCAACAGAGGAACTCTGCAGCTCTGTGAGAGTGACCATCAGGTTCTTTTTCACCTCCCTGACCAAGGCTCTTCGCCCCTGATTGCTCAGTTTGGCCGAGCGGCCAGTTCTAGGAAGGGTCTTGGTGGCTACAAACTTCTTCCATTTAAGAATGATGGAAGCCATTGCGTTCTTGGGGACCTTCAATGCTGCAGACATTTTTTGGTACCCTTCCCCAGATCTGTGCCTCGACACAATCCTGTCTCGGAGCTCTACGGACAATTCCTTAGGCCTCATGGCTTGGTTTTTGCTCTAACATGCACTTTCAACTGTGGGACCTTGTATAGACAGGTGTGCGCCTTTCCAAATCATGTCAAATCAATTGAATGTACCACAGCTGGACTCCAATCAATTGTAGAAACATCTCAAGGGTGATCAATGAAAACAGGAGCTCAATTTCGAGTCTCATAGCAAAGGGTCTGAATACTTATGTAAATAAGATATTTCTGTTTTAAATTTTTTTGTAATTTGCAAACATTTCTAAAAACCTGTTTTCGCTTTGTCATTATGGGGTATTGTGTGTAGATGAGGACATTTAAAAAAAAATATATATATATATTTAATTCAATTTTAGAATAAGTCTAACATAACAAAATGTGGAAAAAGTCAAGGGGTCTGAATACTTTCTGAATGCTCTGTATTTTCTCGATCTTGATGTTCCAAGATGGCCTATCTGTCTCCTACATTCAATTGTGTGTACAGTGTGTTAGTTAGCAGATTTGTGTGGATTTGGGTGTGTGTGTGTGCCAAGACTCTGCGGAGGCAAAGCCAACAAGCCACAAGACAGACCCCTCACAGCAAAGGGAATTAGCCTGAGTCGAGTTGCATATTCCAGTTTTCAGGAATACAGCTATTTTCAACCTAGCTTCCTTTTCCGCTGAAAACCGAATGTGGGAACTCCGCTCAGGTGCTTCTCTTATACCTTTAACCTGCTACATCAGGTTAAAGGGAATTAATACAGGCAAGCACACACTTGTTATCCGAAACAATACAAACAAAATCACAATGTGTGACAATACTCTGTATTGTGACATTATTTTAAATTGAATAAGCTTAAAAAGGCTAAATTGGTCATTTGGCTCGCGACAAGGATATCCCATCTGTCATCAGACCCCCATTAGGGCAGTCTGAAGCGGCTGTAATGTAGTTAATGGCTGATTTTTAAGGTCTTAAATGATTTATCAGTCCCATTAGGAAGGAGACTTAAGTGCTGTGAGTCCACCCTGCCCCTCAAAATGGACAACTCTGCCAATATTGTTGTTTCCTGTTTACATTGTGTACAATCACAGAAGGCTATGATACGCAACATCCTAAACCAGTAACCATTCATTGCTTGTGTATTGCAATTAATATTCAAAACAAATAAGGTCACTGGAAATATAATTGATGTAAACAAATGTAATATACTATTTACAGTAATATTATATATACAGTACCAGTCAAGTTTGGACTCACCTACTCATTCAAGGGGTTTTCTTCATGAGGTAGACACCTGGAATGCATTTCAATTAACATGTGTGCCTTGTTAATTTATGGAATTTCTTTCCTTAATGCGTTTGAGCCAATCCGTTGTGACAATGTAGGGGTGGTATACAGAAGATAGCCCTATTTGGTAAAAGTCCATATTATGGCAAGAACAGCTCAAATAACCAAAGAGGAAACAACATTCCATCATTATTTTAAGACATGAAGGTCAGTCAGTGCAGTCACAAAAACCATCAAGCGCTATGAATAAACTGGTTCTCATGAGGACCGCCAGAGGGAAGGAAGACCCAGAGTTACCTCTGCTGCAGAGGATAAGTTCATTAGAGTTAACTGGACCGCCAGAGGGAAGGAAGACCCAGAGGTACCTCTGCTGCAGAGGAGAAGTTCATTAGAGTTAACTGGACCGCCAGAGGGAAGGAAGACCCAGAGGTACCTCTGCTGCAGAGGAGAAGTTCATTAGAGTTAACTGGACCGCCAGAGGGAAGGAAGACCCAGAGGTACCTCTGCTGCAGAGGAGAAGTTCATTAGAGTTAACTGGACCGCAAGAGGGAAGGAAGACCCAGAGTTACCTCTGCTGCAGAGGAGAAGTTCATTAGAGTTAACTGGACCGCCAGAGGGAAGGAAGACCCAGAGGTACCTCTGCTGCAGAAGAGAAGTTCATTAGAGTTAACTGGACCGCCAGAGGGAAGGAAGACCCAGAGTTACCTCTGCTGCAGAGGAGAAGTTCATTAGAGTTAACTGGACCGCCACAGGAAAGGAAGACCAGCCTCAGAAATTGCAGCCCAAATAAATGCTTCACAGTGTTCAAGTAACAGACACATCTCAACATCAACTGTTCAGAGGAGACTGCGTGAATCAGGCCTTCATGGTCGGACTGCTGCAAAGAAACCACTACTAAAGGACACCAATAAGAAGAGACTTGCTTGGGCCAAGAAACCCGAGCAGTGGACATTAGGCCAGTGGAAATCTGTCCTTTGGTCTGATTGAGTCCAAACTCGAGATTTTTGGTTCCTACCGCTGTGTCTTTGTGAGACGCAGAGTAGGTGAACGGATGATCTGTGTGGTTCCCACCGTGATGCATGGAGGAGGTGGTGTGGGGGTGCTTTGCTGGTGACACTGTCAGTGATTTTATTTAGAATTCAAGGCACACTTAACCAGCATGGCTACCACAGCATTCTGCAGCGATACGTCATCCCATCTGGTTTGCACTTAGTCCCACTGTCATTTGTTTTTCAACAGGATAATGACCCAACACCTCCAGGCTGTGTAAGGGCTATTTGATCATTAAGGAGAGTGAGGGAGTGCATATGACTTGGCCTCCACAATCACCCGACCTCAGCCCAACTGAGATGGTTTGGGATGAGTTGGACCGCAGACTGATGGAAAGGCAGCCAGCAAGTTCTCAGCATATGTGGGAACTGCTTCAAGACTGTTGGAAAAGTATTCCAGGTGAAGCTGATTGAGAGAATGTCAAGAGTGTGCAAAGGGTGGCAACTTTGAAGAATCAAAATTATATTTTGATCTATTTAACATTTCTTTGGTTACTACATGATTCCATGTGTGTTATTTCATAGTTTTGATGTCTTCAGTATTATTCTACAATGTAGAAAAGAGCCAGGTGTGTGCACTTTTGACTGGTACTGTATATATTTAAAGTTGTATGTATACCCCCCCCCCCCCCCCCCCCCCCACACACACACACACACGCACACAAAGAAATCACATCTTTCCTCATGCCAGTCTGAGAGGGGAACCATGTTGTGGATTTATAATTTATCATTCTTTAGAGGTGATGCAGTATTCACATGATAATTAGGATACATTTTTGATTGCTGCCTGCGGGCATTTCTGCATTGTTGGCTTCAGGAACCTGGGCCATTATGACCTTATTAGTGTAACTGTCAGTGGCCTGTTTTAGTTTACACATGTGTTGTCGTGTATTTTATTATGAACTGCACTCATCAGGATAAAACTTATTAGTGGCTTTTACAAGACGCCGTGTCACTTAAATGAGGAGAGCAACACCTCCGCTTGACTCAATGTATCAGTCAAAATAACGCTGGCAAAATTAACGTTTTCAATTACTGTATTCTTTTTAATTACTTACAAAGACTAAGTATTTTACTTGAAATGGGATACAATAACAATTGATTAAAATAATGACATACAATTGTTTCAAGTTTTGTCATAAGGAACAAATAATGAAAGATTTATAATATAAGGCTATTGTTAAGTGAGAGCACTGTATAGGCATTGGTGGTTTCAGAATGATGCAGGTTGATATAGTCTTTTACTTATGATTTTAGAGGACTAAAGTAATAATTTCAAGTGATAACTTTTATAATTTTCTCATCTTTACAAGCATTGTCACATGTAGGCCAACAGTAGAAATATAACTAAATAAAGACTTCTAGTGGGACCACTTTTACCCTTTTTTCATATGCTTTTCAAGGCATTGAATATCATAGATTCTTCTGTCAAACCAGTTATAGGACTCAGTCCTGAGATGCCACCGAGCCAGTCTAACAGTATTTAGTATTGTTAGCCAACCTGTTGTCCTTTGCTGTCTGTTTGCACACAGCAGCATCCCGTGATCACCTGGTTGATTAATTCCGTTGTGTCACAATCTGGCTGTGTGTACAGGAGCTTGTGTTCTCACACCTGAGGGGAGCTGTGCTGTGTGAACCACTGGATTTCAGCATCACTTTGGGGGATTTTATTAACAGGCCAGCGAGTGCACCAAGTCCCTGCCCTGCTGCCACGGCTCACAGCAGCTGTGGAGAGACCGAACACCAGACAGGCAAGCAGACAGACAGGCAGAAGAAGAGGGAAAAACTGGCCAAGCTTGGCAAATCGTCTGGCCATTCTCCTCCTCTCCCTGCATATACTTTAAAAACATCCAGGGCTAAATGACCCCCCCAAGTCTAGCAGTTTGTAGTGGAAAACTTTCAAAAAGCTGTTTATACCCAGCTGGGGACCTACTTGGAGGCTAACAGGGAGAAGCTTTTCTATTTTTTATTTTCTCTCTCCCAGTCTGGGGGGAAAAAAGGCCTCTGGATTGACAGTGCCTTTCATACTGTATTATCTGGCCTGGAGAACTGTGTTCACAAATTGATGCTCTGTTCCTCTGGGGCTGCAGCTGAAACATTAAATCCTACTGAAATATTCATATGTGAGTGCATTTAGCTGAAAGCAATTGATGTGCTGCTCCCTGGAGAATGGATGGTAATGTTGCAGCCAGGGGCCCAGGCCCCCACACTCTGGCTGTCAGACACCCTAAAGGACCACACTGGTCAAAACCATTGAGATGTATGGTCAGGAATTGACTGCCTACCGGGTCAGAGTATGGTGGAAATGGTTCCGGGGGATTGGAGTTCAGTTTGTGGTTCTGGTGTTGGTCACTTATGGTCACTGCAACTACTGGTTAGAGATTCTCTGATGGCCATGCTGTCTATGTATGTGTGAAAACACGCATCATCTTCTCATTTTAAGTTGTTGAAAAGTAATGGTTAAATCAAAGTCTTACATATTATATTGTGGCCAAACCTTTTCATTCATTTGGTTGAGACTTTTTTTTTCAGAATATATATTTTTTGTTCTCCCTACAATAACTCTGTTTATTAAAACTTGAAAGCTGATGTATTCTATTTATTTATGTCTGTGTAGTATTATTGCAATAATATACATTTTTTGTTATATGAATGACATTTTTGATAAAATGGCCAGTCAGTATATAATAACGTATTATGTTTTATTTCCAGGAACTCTACATCGCAGTGGGCATCTCTGGAGCTATTCAGCACCTGGCTGGGATGAAGAACAGCAAGGCATACCATATCACACACATCAAACTAAGCAGTCTAAATAAGCTAGTGGTATTACTGTAGTATAGCTGTGTTATGACTTGTGGATAATACTTCTCATTTAAACAAATGTAAAATAGATTTGTTCTACTGATGAAAAAAATAAATATATATATATTTATATATTTGAGGATGCAAGATGTTCTGAATTTTTCTAGTACTCCCAAAAAATACAGGGTGTGTTTTATACAGCAAGATATTTTTGAAGCAAGTTGTGCTTTTTAAAACATGTTTTTTTGCTGATTCTTGCTGTCGCAAGTCATGCATAAGTACGTATAGTTATGGGGCTTGTGCGTCTGATTGCTAAATGAACTGTAGTGTTGATTTATTTTATTAAATTCTTCTGAGCTCTTTGTGATGTAGCACCTTGTCACCAGGAGAGTGATAAATACGTCTCACCCTCATGTTTATCACAATTTCATGTAGCTAAGCTTATTCTACCGCCTTTTATGGAATTTGCACAGTGATGGATTAACAAGTAAAGACATACATACAGTAAAACAATGGGGATACTGATTAAATGTCATATTGATTTAAAATAAATTGTATTAATGTTAAAAAGGGTTAATTCATTTAAAATAATTTACAACTCTTTGAAACTGTTTTTAAAATGTTTATCTTCAGTCAATCATTTGATATCTTCAAGTTATCTGAAAGTATAAAGATCACCCATTCCAATAATCAGTCCAGTTAACACTGTTACTGTATAGGCTGATTTGAAAAAGCCAAAATGGGTGTCATACAACTGCACCAATTTACCTCATTAATAGTATTACAGCAATTCACTCTTTCAGAATGTCTATATATGAGGAGGATTTGAATGAACTTGGTCAGAGTACTTTCTCTTATTTGTATTCCTCTTTTTTCACTGTAGTTGACCCACTTTTACAACAAGTGGAGGGCAGAATACATCTGTCCCTGGAAGAGAACTGTTTTATGTAAATGTAAAATGGAGAAAGTCTTTCGTAGCCATGACAACAGTCTCCTGAGTGGATTTCTTCCACCAAGGCGAGCTATCTGCTCCGGGATCCCGTGCACTTAAGAAGTATGTTTTAAAAGGGAACCCGAAGAAGCTTTTTAAAGAATGATGTATAATTTATTTGTATTTTCTCTCTTGCTTCTTAAGAGGAGAGTGTCTTGTGTGGGATGTGTTCTGAATGTGTCAGACCACAGTATTATGTACTATTATACAGCCATAGTCCCATATCTATTTGTTTTGTATGAGATGTACTCTGCTTCTACGTATATCCAGCCGCTTGATGTCACAGAGCTGTTTATAAAATCACTTTCATCTACTTAAAAAAAGCACATTCGTATGTGTCATTTGGGTTTGTATGTTTGCTGCTTTAACAATCTATGCAATATGTAATGAAAGCATAGTGTGTGTGTGTGTATAAATAACATGAGAGAGTAGTAAGGGATGGTAATACAACTTCATTTTATTTTTATTTTTTTATTTTGTTTTTTTTTAACTTAATTTTGATTCTCATCATAGTGACTGATATTGTCCTAATGCCGGATGCTGACTCACTGCTTTAGGATGTGGATCAACAGTTTACATAGCAATGCATCTTTAATTTGTGATTTAAGTGTTTGGTTTAGCCTCCATTAAAATTCTGAGGCAATCCATGTATAGTATGCATACCGCTTTGCATTTTCATTCAGAGGACAGGTTAGTACACGTACTGAGATGAACTGTGACACGTGTTTTATTTCTAGATAATCGTTGCCATCAACAAAGATCCAGAGGCACCTATTTTCCAGGTAGCTGAATACGGTTTGGCGGAGGATCTCTTCAAGGTAAGACTGTCAATGATGACACGATTAGACATTGTGATACTAAAGATGTGAAATGAATCCCTATTTGGAGGTAGATATTTAGTTCATCTTAAGGAGGTGGACCTAGATCTTCAGCATTGGCTAAATGAAGTATTGTACACCACACCCTGTAAAGGTTTAGTGAAGTGCTATGAGTGTTATCCAAGGCAACACTGATACACTGGATTTAACCTGTATGGTGCCCAGTATTTCTAATTCATGACAGCGTTTAAAGTGTCAGTGTTCATGTACTTGAGATCTGCTTAGTCCTGATGGGTAAATTGTGGTGAGGAGTCTTGAGGGAAATATCCATCACACCCTCATGCCATCGTTACAGATCCCTGTCACACCCTGTCCATCTCTCCTTTAAGAGTCATTCTTCTAGTACCCTCAGGAGGATTTAAAATAGGTTTATTAATACGATGTGTATTTGTTATATTAATAATATGGACCTTATTCTACCAAAAGTGGTTTCCTGATAAAAGCAAACATAACATTGGTTTTGACTGAATTAGGTTGTCACGTTCTGACCTTAGTTCTTTTGTTATGTCTTTGTTTTAGTATGGTCAGGGCGTGAGTTGGGTGGGTTGTCTATGTTCCTTTTTCTATGTTTTGGTATTTCTGTGTTTGGCCTGGTATGGTTCTCAATCAGAGGCAGCTGTCAATCGTTGTCCCTCATTGAGAACCATATTTAGGTAGCCTGGTTTCACCTTTGAGTTGTGGGTGATTGTTTTCTATTTAGTGTTTGTCACTGTACAGGACTGTTTCATTTCGTTTCATTTCATTCTCTAGTTATGGTGTTCATGTAAATAAAGTAGCATTATGGACACCTATCACGCTGCGTATTCGTCCGATCTCTCCTACTCCTCCTCAGAGGAAGAAGACAAGCGTTACATAGGTCCTTAATTAGCTATAAATTATTATAAACTGGCTGGTTCAAGCCCTGAATGCTGATTAGCTGACAGCCGTGGTATATCAGACCGTATACCACAGGTATGAAAAAACATGTATTTTTACTACTCTAATTAGGTTGGTAACCCGTTTTATACTAACAATAAGGCACCTCAGGGGTTTGTTGTATATGGCCAATATACCACGGGTAAGGGCTGTATCCAGGCACTCTGCATTGCGTCGTACTTAAGAACATCTCTTAGCCGTGGTATATTGGCCATATCCCACACCCCCTCGTGCCTTATTGCTTAAGTATACAATAGCAAAACACATTTGAAAAGCGCAAGAAAGAGGTGATATCTTAGATTTCCTCCTCAGTTAATGATGCTGAAATAAGACACATCAACGACTGATCGACTAATGTTACTGCATTTAAACTGACTCCCTCTGAGCCTTTATTCAAACATTTCAATTATTAAGGGAAATGTCTAATGGTCACTGTTAAGTCACTCTTCTTCTTATCAGATTGTGTCATTGAGGCACTTCCTGGTTCACTAGAGACCTCCCATAAGCCATTTCCTGTGATCAGAGGCCCAGGCTGTCAGTTAGACGCTCATTAAAAGTATTCCTGTGTAATAATGTCATTCATTGTAAAAGCATTTTGTGACAACTGTTGATGTACAAGGGGTTCTATAAATGAGTTTGATAAAATGAATTGAATAGTTAGGTTTATTATTCTAAATCATTAAAGGGCACCTTCCATTTGCCGTTCAGTCTTAAACAATGGGATTCATTAGCTTGGTGGTGCAGCCATCTATTTGACCTGTTTTAAAGGCAATGTTAATGTCTGGTTTTCCCTCTCATACATTTGAATATTATTCAGTTGTTTAATCTCAGAAAGCAAAACTTCTAGAGACCTTGTGCCTTACTGAGTTGTGCCTTATTCAGTTACAATCCATTAACTAGGTTTCTGGGATTAGCCTAAAATAACACTGAGTGAAATCATGTTTAAATGAATATGCAGTTAAGTTCTTACTCTCTCCGACTGTAAACATTTCTCTGTTGAGTGCCTGAATCCAAACCTGGTAAATCAGTTATTGTGATTGATAGAATAGGAACCATTTGGAACTGTATATTACTCCACCTAATGAAAAAGCATATGTACTGAATTATTGAACTCGTGAATGTATCAGTGGATAGTTCATGAGAGGACCTCCTGCTCAGAGAGTAACTTCCACTCCTCAACCTTAACAGAAACTACTTGATAGTTAAACTAAGGGGACTGCCTGGTGTTGGCTTTCATATCGATTCTGTGTTCCTCTTCACCTATTCACTCCTAATTGACATGTTCAGGTAACTTTGGCAGGGCTCAACGCCACAGGGTTCCAGGCAGCACTTCTACCTTCTAGTTTAGGCATAAATACGTAGGTGGCAGATCCAGATCCAGTGCCCAAGCTTTGCCACACTCTTCAAGAGGGACCCTTTGTGAGAAGTGAAAGCCTAGTGGCTTTTTCCATTTGTTTGGCTCATCATTTATTAACCAGTGTCGTTGCGTGTGATCGGCCGGTGTTGGTGACTAGGTGTTTAAGTTAGTAATATTCTGCTGAAGTGATGGGTAAGTAGAGATAATAATAACAGGCAGGTCCAGAACTGTGACAATAGTTCTCATCTTACCTGTGTTTACATACACTTTGATTTCAGATAACAGTCAAAGACAATGGATGTGTCATTTGTTGTTGTTGCCAATGAAACTGTCAGGGGTATGAGAACTGTTTGTACTTGTAGGCTGTTCCTGAGATGACTGCAGCATTGAAGAAGTGATCATGATCCAACCAAGATCCTATAATACTCCGAAATCTGAAGATGAAACATTAACCACCATAAGCTTCCAGTTTGAACTACCCAAAAGAAAATCCTGCCTTAAACTGCATTTCATGCTTCTTGTGCATTTTGAAATGGGTGCTTAAAATGTCTACATCTGATACATCTTTGATTGTGATATATTTTTAATTAATAATAAAGCTAGTGGATATGCTACAATGTCTCACAACTTGTTCCTTTCAATTTGTTTTTGTTGAGGATTTGAAATCTGATCAAATGGATGTTTGGGCTTTCCTTTGTGGAAAGCTACAGTATCAAAATAATAGTGTTATATATCACGGTGGATAATGGAAAGCTACGGTATCAAAATAATAGTGTTATATATCACGGTGGATAATGGAAAGCTACAGTATCAGGATAATAGTGGTATATATCACGGTGGATAATGGAAAGCTACAGTATCAGGATAATAGTGGTATATATCACGGTAGATAATAGTGTTATATATCACGGTGGATAATGGTGTTATATATCACGGTGGATAATGGAAAGCTACAGTATCAGGATAATAGTGTTATATATCACAGTGGATAATGGAAAGCTACAGTATCATAATAATAGTGTTATATATCACGGTGGATAATGGAAAGCTACAATATCAGGATAATAGTGTTATATATCACGGTGGATAATGGTGTTATATATCACGGTGGATAATGGAAAGCTACAGTATTAGAATAATACAGTGTTATATATCACGGTGGATAATGGAAAGCTACAGTATCAGGATAATAGTGTTATATATCACGGTGGATAATAGTGTTATATATCACGGTGGATAATAGTGTTACATATCACGGTGGATAATAGTGTTATATATCACGGTGGATAATAGTGTTATATATCACAGTGGATAATAGTGTTATATATCACGGTGGATAATGGAAAGCTACAGTATCAGGATAATAGTGTTATATATCACGGTGGATAATGGAAAGCTACAGTTTCAGGATAATAGTGTTATATATCACGGTGGATAATAGTGTTATATATCACGGTGGATAATGGAAAGCTACAGTATCAGAATAATGCAGTGTTATATATCACGGTGGATAATGGAAAGCGACAGTATCAGGATAATAGTGTTATATATCATGATGGATAATGGAAAGCTACAGTATCAGGATAATACAGTGTTATATATCACGGTGGATAATGCTGTTATATATCACGGTGGATAATGGAAAGCTACAGTATCAGGATAATAGTGTTATATATCTCGGTGGGTCATGGAAAGCTACAGTATCAGAATAATTGTGTTATATATCACGGTTGATAATGGAAAGCTACAGTATCAGGGTAATAGTGTTATATATCACGGTGGATAATGGAAAGCTACAGTATCAGGGTAATACAGTGTTATATATCACAGTGGATAATAGTGTTATATATCCCAGTGGATAATGGAAAGCTACATTATTAGGATAGTGTTATATATCACGGTGGATAATGGTGTTATATATCACGGTGGATAATGGAAAGCTACAGTATCAGGATAATAGTGTTATATATCACTGTGGATAATGGAAAGCTACAGTATCAGGATAATAGTGTTATATGTCACGGTGGATCATGGAAAGCTACAGTATCATAATAATAGTGTTATATATCACGGTGGATAATGGAAAGCTACAGTATCAGAATAATAGTGTTATATATCATGGTGCATAATAGGATTATATATCACAGTGGATAATGGAAAGCTACAGTATCAGAATAATACAGTGTTATATATCACGGTGGATAATGGTAGCTACAGTATCATAATAATAGTGTTATATATCACGGTGGATAATGGAAATCTACAGTATCAGGATAATTGTCACGCCCTGGTCTTAGTATTTTGTGTTTTCTTTATTTATTTGGTCAGGCCAGGGTGTGACATGGGCTTATTTTGTGGTGTGTTTTTGTTTTAGTAGGTATTGGGATTGTGGCTTAGTAGGGTTGTCTATTAAAGTCTATGGTTGCCTGAGGTGGTTCTCAATCAGAGGCAGGTGATTATCGTTGTCTCTCATTGGGAACCATATTTAGGCAGCCATATTCTTTCAGTGTTTCGTGGGTGATTGTTCCTGTCTCTGTGTTTATTTGCACCAGATAGGGTGTATAGGTTTTCACGTTACGTAATTTTTTTTTGTATGGTTCGTTTTTTCATTGTCATTAAACATGTATCAAAATTACCACGCTGCATTTTGGTCCGACTCTCCTTCGATGGAAGAAAACCGTAACAGAATCACCCACCACAACAGGACCAAGCGGCGTGGTGACAGGCAGCGGCAGCAGGAGCAACAAAGTTTGGAGTATACGACTTGGGAGGAAATAGACAGGTGGGCGGTCGACCCAGGGAGAGTGCCGGAGCCCGCCTGGGATTCGCTGGAGCAGTGCGAAGAGGGTTATAGGAGAATGGAGTTGAAGAGACAAGCACGGCGGCGCGGAAGGAAGCCCGAGAGTCAGCCCCAAAAATGTATTGGGGGGGGCTCAGGGAGAGTGTGGCAGAGTCAGGGTTTAGACCTAAGCCAACTCCCCCTGTTTATCGTGAGGAGCAGCGATCACAAGACTTCTGGACTTGGGAGGAGATATTGGACGGAAAAGGACCCTGGGCACAGCCTGGAGAATATCGCCGCCCCAAAGAAGAACTGGAGGCGGAGAAAGCGGAGAGGCGCTGGTATGAGGAGGCAGCACGGCGACGCGGATGGAAGCCCGAGAGTCAGCCCCAAAAATGTATTGGGGGGGGGGGGGGGGGGGCTCAGGGAGAGTGTGGCAGAGTCAGGGTTCAGACCTGAGCCAACTCCCCCTGTTTATCGCGAGGAGCCAAGGTGGAGACCAGAACCAGAGCCGGTGTTGGAGGTGAGCGAAGCAGAGACTGCGAAGGAGTTAATGGGGAAAGTGGAAGAGAGAGTTATGAGGGAGTTGCTAGTTTGGTGCTTTAGGTACGATATTTGATGGCACCTGGGTCAGCGCTCCATACTTGTCCTGAGGTGCGTGTTAGTCGGCTGGTGAAGATTGTGCCAGCCTCACGCATTAGGCCTCCTGTGCACCTGCCTAGCCTTGCACGTCCTGTGCCAGCCCTGCTCTCAGGCTCTCCAGTACGCCTTCACGGTCCGGTCCATCCTGTGCCACCTTCACACACCAGTCCTCCGGTGGCAGCTCCCCGCACCAGGCTTCCTGTGCGTGTTCTCGGCCCAGTACCACCAGTGCCAGCACCACGCACCAGGCCTTCAGTGCGCCTCGCCTGTCTAGCACTGTCAGAGCCTTCCTCCTCTCCAGCGCTGCTGGAGTCTCCCGCCTCTCTAGTGCTGCCAGAGCCTTCCTCCTCTCCAGCGCTGCCGGAGCCTCCCGCCTGTTTAGCGCTGCCAGAGCCTTCCTCCTCTCCAGCGCTGCCGGAGTCTCCCGCCTGTTTAGCGCTGTCAGAGCCTTCCTCCTCTCCAGCGCTGCCGGAGTCTCCCGCCTGTTCAGCGCAGCCAGAGTTGCTAGTCTGCATGGAGCAGCCAGAGCTGTCAGTCTGCATGGAGCAGCCAGAGATGCCAGTCTGCATGGAGCAGCCAGAGCTGCCAGTCTGCATGGAGCAGCCAGAGCTGTCAGTCTGCATGGAGCAGCCAGAGCAGCTAGAGCCGCCAGTCAGCCAGGATCCGCCAGCCTGCCAGGATCTTCCAGATCCGCCAGTCAGCCAGGATCCGCCAGTCAGCCAGGATCTTCCAGATCCGCCAGTCAGCCAGGATCCGCCATTCAGCCAGGATCCGCCAGTCAGCCAGGATCTGCCAGAACCACCAGCCAGCCAGGATCTGCCAGAGCCTACTACCTGCCTGAGCTTTTTCTCAGTACTGGGCTTCCTCTCGGTACTAGGCTTCCTCTCAGTACTGAGCTACCCCTCAGTCCCGAGCTTCCCCTCAGTCCCGAGCTTCTACCTCAGTCCCGAGCTGCCCCTCGTTCCAGTGGGGTCCTTGGTGAGGGTTATTAGGCCAAGGTCGGCGGCGAGGGTCGCCAATCAAAGGATGTGTTACAAGGGGACTAAGACTTGGTTGGAGTGGGGTCCACGTCCCGAGCCGGAGCCGCCACCGTGGACAGACGCCCACCCGGACCCTCCCCTATGGGTTTAGGTGTGCGGCCGGGAGTCCGCACCTTGGGGGGGGGGGGGTTCTGTCACACCCTGGTCTTAGTATTTTGTGTTTTCTTTATTTATTTGGTCAGGCCAGGGTGTGACATGGGTTTATTTTGTGGTGTGTTTTTGTATTGGGGTTTTAGTTGGTATTGGGATTGTGGCTTAGTAGGGTTGTCTAGTAAAGTCTATGGTTGCCTGAGGCGGTTCTCAATCAGAGGCAGGTGATTATCGTTGTCTCTGATTGGGAACCATATTTAGGCAGCCATATTCTTTCAGTGTTTCGTGGGTGATTGTTCCTGTCTCTGTGTTTGTTTGCACCAGATAGGCTGTATAGGTTTTCACGTTACGTTTGTTGTTTTTGTATGGTTCGTTTTTTTCATTGTCATTAAACATGTATCAAAATTACCACGCTGCATTTTGGTCCGACTCTCCTTCGACGGAAGAAAACCGTAACAATAATAGTGGTATATATCACGGTGGATAATGGAAAGCTACAGTATCAGAATAATAGTGTTATATATCACGGTGCATAATAGGATTATATATCACGGTGGATAATGGAAAGCTACAGTATCAGAATAATAGTGTTATATATCACGGTGCATAATAGGATTATATATCACAGTGGATAATGGAAAGCTACAGTATCAGAATAATACAGTGTTATATATCACGGGGGATAATAGTGTTATATATCACGGTAGATAATGGAAAGCTACAGTATCATAATAATAGTGTTATATATCACGGTGGATAATGGAAAGCTACAGTATCATAATAATAGTGTTATATATCACGGTGGATAATGGTGTTATATATCACGGTGGATAATGGAAAGCTACGGTATCAAAATAATAGTGTTATATATCACGGTGGATAATGGAAAGCTACAGTATCAGGATAATAGTGGTATATATCACGGTGGATAATGGAAAGCTACAGTATCAGGATAATAGTGGTATATATCACGGTAGATAATAGTGTTATATATCACGGTGGATAATGGTGTTATATATCACGGTGGATAATGGAAAGCTACAGTATCAGGATAATAGTGTTATATATCACAGTGGATAATGGAAAGCTACAGTATCATAATAATAGTGTTATATATCACGGTGGATAATGGAAAGCTACAATATCAGGATAATAGTGTTATATATCACGGTGGATAATGGTGTTATATATCACGGTGGATAATGGAAAGCTACAGTATTAGAATAATACAGTGTTATATATCACGGTGGATAATGGAAAGCTACAGTATCAGGATAATAGTGTTATATATCACGGTGGATAATAGTGTTATATATCACGGTGGATAATAGTGTTACATATCACGGTGGATAATAGTGTTATATATCACGGTGGATAATAGTGTTATATATCACAGTGGATAATAGTGTTATATATCACGGTGGATAATGGAAAGCTACAGTATCAGGATAATAGTGTTATATATCACGGTGGATAATGGAAAGCTACAGTTTCAGGATAATAGTGTTATATATCACGGTGGATAATAGTGTTATATATCACGGTGGATAATGGAAAGCTACAGTATCAGAATAATGCAGTGTTATATATCACGGTGGATAATGGAAAGCGACAGTATCAGGATAATAGTGTTATATATCATGATGGATAATGGAAAGCTACAGTATCAGGATAATACAGTGTTATATATCACGGTGGATAATGCTGTTATATATCACGGTGGATAATGGAAAGCTACAGTATCAGGATAATAGTGTTATATATCTCGGTGGGTCATGGAAAGCTACAGTATCAGAATAATTGTGTTATATATCACGGTTGATAATGGAAAGCTACAGTATCAGGGTAATAGTGTTATATATCACGGTGGATAATGGAAAGCTACAGTATCAGGGTAATACAGTGTTATATATCACAGTGGATAATAGTGTTATATATCCCAGTGGATAATGGAAAGCTACATTATTAGGATAGTGTTATATATCACGGTGGATAATGGTGTTATATATCACGGTGGATAATGGAAAGCTACAGTATCAGGATAATAGTGTTATATATCACTGTGGATAATGGAAAGCTACAGTATCAGGATAATAGTGTTATATGTCACGGTGGATCATGGAAAGCTACAGTATCATAATAATAGTGTTATATATCACGGTGGATAATGGAAAGCTACAGTATCAGAATAATAGTGTTATATATCATGGTGCATAATAGGATTATATATCACAGTGGATAATGGAAAGCTACAGTATCAGAATAATACAGTGTTATATATCACGGTGGATAATGGTAGCTACAGTATCATAATAATAGTGTTATATATCACGGTGGATAATGGAAATCTACAGTATCAGGATAATTGTCACGCCCTGGTCTTAGTATTTTGTGTTTTCTTTATTTATTTGGTCAGGCCAGGGTGTGACATGGGCTTATTTTGTGGTGTGTTTTTGTTTTAGTAGGTATTGGGATTGTGGCTTAGTAGGGTTGTCTATTAAAGTCTATGGTTGCCTGAGGTGGTTCTCAATCAGAGGCAGGTGATTATCGTTGTCTCTCATTGGGAACCATATTTAGGCAGCCATATTCTTTCAGTGTTTCGTGGGTGATTGTTCCTGTCTCTGTGTTTATTTGCACCAGATAGGGTGTATAGGTTTTCACGTTACGTAATTTTTTTTTGTATGGTTCGTTTTTTCATTGTCATTAAACATGTATCAAAATTACCACGCTGCATTTTGGTCCGACTCTCCTTCGATGGAAGAAAACCGTAACAGAATCACCCACCACAACAGGACCAAGCGGCGTGGTGACAGGCAGCGGCAGCAGGAGCAACAAAGTTTGGAGTATACGACTTGGGAGGAAATAGACAGGTGGGCGGTCGACCCAGGGAGAGTGCCGGAGCCCGCCTGGGATTCGCTGGAGCAGTGCGAAGAGGGTTATAGGAGAATGGAGTTGAAGAGACAAGCACGGCGGCGCGGAAGGAAGCCCGAGAGTCAGCCCCAAAAATGTATTGGGGGGGGCTCAGGGAGAGTGTGGCAGAGTCAGGGTTTAGACCTAAGCCAACTCCCCCTGTTTATCGTGAGGAGCAGCGATCACAAGACTTCTGGACTTGGGAGGAGATATTGGACGGAAAAGGACCCTGGGCACAGCCTGGAGAATATCGCCGCCCCAAAGAAGAACTGGAGGCGGAGAAAGCGGAGAGGCGCTGGTATGAGGAGGCAGCACGGCGACGCGGATGGAAGCCCGAGAGTCAGCCCCAAAAATGTATTGGGGGGGGGGGGGGGGCTCAGGGAGAGTGTGGCAGAGTCAGGGTTCAGACCTGAGCCAACTCCCCCTGTTTATCGCGAGGAGCCAAGGTGGAGACCAGAACCAGAGCCGGTGTTGGAGGTGAGCGAAGCAGAGACTGCGAAGGAGTTAATGGGGAAAGTGGAGGAGAGAGTTATGAGGGAGTTGCTAGTTTGGTGCTTTAGGTACGATATTTGATGGCACCTGGGTCAGCGCTCCATACTTGTCCTGAGGTGCGTGTTAGTCGGCTGGTGAAGATTGTGCCAGCCTCACGCATTAGGCCTCCTGTGCACCTGCCTAGCCTTGCACGTCCTGTGCCAGCCCTGCTCTCAGGCTCTCCAGTACGCCTTCACGGTCCGGTCCATCCTGTGCCACCTTCACACACCAGTCCTCCGGTGGCAGCTCCCCGCACCAGGCTTCCTGTGCGTGTTCTCGGCCCAGTACCACCAGTGCCAGCACCACGCACCAGGCCTTCAGTGCGCCTCGCCTGTCTAGCACTGTCAGAGCCTTCCTCCTCTCCAGCGCTGCTGGAGTCTCCCGCCTCTCTAGTGCTGCCAGAGCCTTCCTCCTCTCCAGCGCTGCCGGAGCCTCCCGCCTGTTTAGCGCTGCCAGAGCCTTCCTCCTCTCCAGCGCTGCCGGAGTCTCCCGCCTGTTTAGCGCTGTCAGAGCCTTCCTCCTCTCCAGCGCTGCCGGAGTCTCCCGCCTGTTCAGCGCAGCCAGAGTTGCTAGTCTGCATGGAGCAGCCAGAGCTGTCAGTCTGCATGGAGCAGCCAGAGATGCCAGTCTGCATGGAGCAGCCAGAGCTGCCAGTCTGCATGGAGCAGCCAGAGCTGTCAGTCTGCATGGAGCAGCCAGAGCAGCTAGAGCCGCCAGTCAGCCAGGATCCGCCAGCCTGCCAGGATCTTCCAGATCCGCCAGTCAGCCAGGATCCGCCAGTCAGCCAGGATCTTCCAGATCCGCCAGTCAGCCAGGATCCGCCATTCAGCCAGGATCCGCCAGTCAGCCAGGATCTGCCAGAACCACCAGCCAGCCAGGATCTGCCAGAGCCTACTACCTGCCTGAGCTTTTTCTCAGTACTGGGCTTCCTCTCGGTACTAGGCTTCCTCTCAGTACTGAGCTACCCCTCAGTCCCGAGCTTCCCCTCAGTCCCGAGCTTCTACCTCAGTCCCGAGCTGCCCCTCGTTCCAGTGGGGTCCTTGGTGAGGGTTATTAGGCCAAGGTCGGCGGCGAGGGTCGCCAATCAAAGGATGTGTTACAAGGGGACTAAGACTTGGTTGGAGTGGGGTCCACGTCCCGAGCCGGAGCCGCCACCGTGGACAGACGCCCACCCGGACCCTCCCCTATGGGTTTAGGTGTGCGGCCGGGAGTCCGCACCTTGGGGGGGGGGGGGTTCTGTCACACCCTGGTCTTAGTATTTTGTGTTTTCTTTATTTATTTGGTCAGGCCAGGGTGTGACATGGGTTTATTTTGTGGTGTGTTTTTGTATTGGGGTTTTAGTTGGTATTGGGATTGTGGCTTAGTAGGGTTGTCTAGTAAAGTCTATGGTTGCCTGAGGCGGTTCTCAATCAGAGGCAGGTGATTATCGTTGTCTCTGATTGGGAACCATATTTAGGCAGCCATATTCTTTCAGTGTTTCGTGGGTGATTGTTCCTGTCTCTGTGTTTGTTTGCACCAGATAGGCTGTATAGGTTTTCACGTTACGTTTGTTGTTTTTGTATGGTTCGTTTTTTTCATTGTCATTAAACATGTATCAAAATTACCACGCTGCATTTTGGTCCGACTCTCCTTCGACGGAAGAAAACCGTAACAATAATAGTGGTATATATCACGGTGGATAATGGAAAGCTACAGTATCAGAATAATAGTGTTATATATCACGGTGCATAATAGGATTATATATCACGGTGGATAATGGAAAGCTACAGTATCAGAATAATAGTGTTATATATCACGGTGCATAATAGGATTATATATCACAGTGGATAATGGAAAGCTACAGTATCAGAATAATACAGTGTTATATATCACGGGGGATAATAGTGTTATATATCACGGTAGATAATGGAAAGCTACAGTATCATAATAATAGTGTTATATATCACGGTGGATAATGGAAAGCTACAGTATCATAATAATAGTGTTATATATCACGGTGGATAATGGTGTTATATATCACGGTGGATAATGGAAAGCTACAGTATCATAATAATAGTGTTATAGATCACGGTGGATAATGGTGTTATATATCACGGTGGATAATGGAAAGCTACAGTATCAGGATAATAGTGTTATAGATCACGGTGGATAATAGTGTTATATATCACGGTGGATAATAGTGTTATATATCACGGTGGATAATAGTGTTATATATCACGGTGGATAATAGTGTTATATATCACGGTGGATAATGGTGTTATATATCACGGTGGATAATAGTGTTATATATCACGGTGGATAATAGTGTTATATATCACGGTGGATAATAGTGTTATATATCACGGTGGATAATAGTGTTATATATCACGGTGGATAATAGTGTTATATACCACGGTAGATAATAGTGTTATAGATCACGGTGGATAATAGTGTTATATATCACGGTGGATAATAGTGTTATATATCACGGTGGATAATAGTGTTATATATCACGGTGGATAATAGTGTTATATATCACGGTGGATAATAGTGTTATATGGATAATAGTGTTATATATCACGGTGGATAATAGTGTTATATATCACGGTGGATAATAGTGTTATATATCACGGTGGATAATAGTGTTATATATCACGGTGGATAATAGTGTTATATATCACGGTGGATAATAGTGTTATATATCACGGTGGATAATAGTGTTATATATCACGGTGGATAATAGTGTTATATATCACGGTGGATAATAGTGTTATATATCACGGTGGATAATAGTGTTATATATCACGGTGGATAATAGTGTTATATATCACGGTGGATAATGGTGTTATATATCACGATGGATAATGGAAAGCTACAGTATCAGGATAATAGTGTTATATATCACGGTGGAAAATAGTGTTATATATCACAGTGGATAATAGTGTTATATATCACGGTGGATAATAGTGTTATATATTACGGTGGATAATAGTGTTATTGTCACGCCCTGGTCTTAGTATTTTGTGTTTATATATTTATTTGGTCAGGCCAGGGTGTGACATGGGGTTATTTTGTGTTGTGTTGTGGTATTGTTTTTTTTTAGTAGGTATTGGGATTGTGGCTGAGTAGGGGTGTCTAGCATAGTCTATGGCTGCCTGAGGCAGTTATCAATCAGAGTCAGGTGATTCTCGTTGTCTCTGATTGGGAACCATATTTAGGTAGCCTGCGTTTCACTGTGTGTTTTGTGGGTGATTGTCCCTGTCTCTGTGTTAGTTGTCACCAGACAGGCTGTATTAGGTTTTCACTATTCCGTTTGTTGTTTTTGTATTGTTCGTTTTCATCGTTATTAAAGATGTATCGATTTAACCACGCTGCATGTTGGTCCGACTCTCCTTCGACGGAAGAAAGCCGTAACAGTTATATATCACGGTGGATAATAGTGTTATATATCACGGTGGATAATAGTGTTATATATCACGGTGGATAATAGTGTTATATATCACGGTGGATAATAGTGTTATATATCACGGTGGATAATAGTGTTATATATCACGGTGGATAATAGTGTTATATATCACGGTGGATAATAGTGTTATATGGATAATAGTGTTATATATCAAGGTGGATAATAGTGTTATATATCACGGTGGATAATAGTGTTATATATCACGGTGGATAATAGTGTTATATGGATAATAGTGTTATATATCACGGTGGATAATAGTGTTATATATCATGGTGGATAATAGTGTTATATATCACAGTGGATAATAGTGTTATATATCACGGTGGATAATAGTGTTATATATCACGGTGGATAATAGTGTTATATATCACGGTGGATAATAGTGTTATATATCACAGTGGATAATAGTGTTATATATCACAGTGGATAATGGAAAGCTACAGTATCATAATAATAGTGTTAATATCACGGTGGATAATAGTGTTATATATCGCGGTGAATAAGAGTGTAATATATCACGGTGGATAATAGTGTTATATATCACGATGGATAATAGTGTTATATATCACGGTAGATAATAGTGTTATATATCACGGTGGATAATAGTGTTATATATCACAGTAGATAATAGTGTTATATATCACAGTGGATAATAGTGTTATATATCACAGTGGATAATAGTGTTATATATCACAGTGGATAATAGTGTTATATATCACAGTGGATAATAAGGTTATATATCACGGTAGATAATAGTGTTATATATCACGGTGGATAATAGTGTTATATATCACAGTAGATAATAGTGTTATATATCACAGTGGATAATAGTGTTATATATCACAGTGGATAATAGTGTTATATATCACGGTGGATAATAGTGTTATATATCACGGTGGATAATAGTGTTATATATCACGGTGGATAATAGTGTTATATATCACAATGGATAATGGAAAGCTACAGTATCAGGATAATAGTGTTATATATCACGGTGGATAATAGTGGTATATATCACGGTGGATAATGGAAAGCTACAGTATCAGAATAATACAGTGGTATATATCACTGTGGATAATGGAAAGCTACAGTATCAGGATATTACAGTGTTATCACTGTGGATAATGGAAAGCTACAGTATTAGGATATTACAGTGTTATCACTGTGGATAATGGAAAGCTACAGTATCAGGATATTACAGTGTTATCACTGTGGATAATGGAAAGCTACAGTATTAGGATATTACAGTGTTATATATCACGGTGGATAATGGAAAGCTACAGTATCAGGATATTACAGTGTTATATATCACTGTGGATAATGGTGTTATATATCACGGTGGATAATGGAAAGCTACAGTATCAGGATAATGGTGTTATATATCACGGTGGATAATGGAAAGCTACAGTATCAGGATAATAGTGTTATATATCACGGTGGATAATGGCACATTTATGAAGGACAAAGATAATCAATGTGTTTCAAAATGTAAAAAATGTATAGTTTCTGAATGAACACCGTAGTACTCAATTACACTATAACAAAGGATATCTAATTAAGAATGCAAATACATTTGTTAAGACATACACACCAAACGTTTCTTCCGCTAACCCTAAGTAGAGGAAAAGCATTGTCGCCAAAGGAGAGTGGTGTGATCGTTCAGCTGGAAATAAAACGCTACATCAGCTCTTATTGAAACCCATAATGACTTTACTTCACATGATCCAGGTCCTCAAATAACATTAGACCCAACCCCCACTTTACTATCCCCATGACTTAATGAATACTTCTGAAACACTTAGGCCTGCTTGATTGAAGCCTTGGTTGTTATTAATTAACAATTAAACATACAATTTACTTGTAAACACTTGACAAGCAACAAAATGGGTAGTTTGTACTAAATTAATTATTTGATCGAAAGTTAATTAGGGGGTTTAATCCTCATTACCAGACATTTATAATGACAAACCTCGTCAACCAATTACATTTTTGTTGTGACAGGTCTCTCCAATGTTAATAGATATGAATCATTTATTTCATTTCAGAGCGATATGCAAATAAGTTGACAGTTGCTAATGCAAAAGTGTTGTAGGGTGATGTTGTAGAGTCTGGAGCCAATGGGAAGGCTCAGTCATATCTGATAAAGAGCCCACATGTAAAACAAACTCATTCATATTAATGTAGAGGATTCTATCTCGGATTATGCAAATTAGAATACATCGTAGTACTTTTTGGTATGGAATGTATTCTACTGTGTTATTTCATGTATTGCTTTGTAAAGGGCATCCATATATACATCATTTCCCTTGGTAAATGCAACTAATGAATATTAGAGTGAATACGAAAATCTCTGCTACCAATGTACAACATATTTTAATTGAAAATGACATGGCTCATGTATAATGTAAAGCAATGAGTAACAGTATTGTTAATGTTACAAAGGTTTATTTATTATTTGAATGGCACCACCTGATATTTGGCAATGAGTACCCCACATATTAAGTTTACAAAACATCTGTAAAGATTAAAGTGCACAGGATTGGCTAGCCATGTTCAGGCTGCAGATCTTTTAAAGAAAGGTTCATGCTACCAGCACTCCAATCTAAAACATCAACCCTCCATCACAGCTCATAATCAGATTCACATGCTTTTCCTATACTGTACCTCTTGGGATCCTTTAGGGCCATTCACCACCTATCCTCATACTTTTAATTCCTCCGTCATTTCTTCAATTGCCTGTTCTTGTATCTGGCTAGAAAATGCCAGGCTTGATATGGTTGATGTTCCTCTACTTCAATACAAACCTCTTTTTCTCTGTTATAGAAAGACAAAAGTATAGTAAGAAAGTGTCTGTTTATTTGGCACAGACAGTTTGTCCAGAGAAAGCACCCTGTGGCTTGGTTGTTAGAGCAGAGAGAACTGCACAGTTACAGTAGATAATACAAATAAAAAGAAAGCAAAAATATCACCCACTCCCACTCCCACACCCACTCCCACACCCACTCCCACACCCACTCCCACTCCCACTCCCACTCCCACACCCACTCCCACACCCACTCCCACACCCACTCCCACACCCACACCCACTCCCACTCCCACTCCCACTCCCACACCCACTCCCACACCCACTCCCACACCCACTCCCACTCCCACTCCCACTCCCACACCCACTCCCACACCCACTCCCACTCCCACTCCCACACCCACTCCCACACCCACTCCCACTCCCACTCCCACTCCCACACCCACTCCCACTCCCACTCCCACTCCCACCCAATTTAGAGAAATTCCATGTCAAATCTGTCTTGTAGTTAACATAGGAACACTTAAATAGGCTTGTTCTGTAAAGGCTTGAATATGGCCCATTGCTGGTTTTATTTCAAACTGTTTTGTTTCACATTTGGGGCCCCAAATGTGGGATTTCCTGATGATGGTTCTTTCTAGGCCCACAGATGTCTCCTCTGTCCTCATTGGGTCATTGTTGTGCAAATGGGGCATTATTCAAAGTCACCCCAAGATTGAGTTTGAGGAGGGCTGTGTCTGTCTGTCTGTCTCTGTCCGGAGCCCCACAGAGAAGGGAAGACTAACATGAGAGCGGTAGCCTAGCCCCAGATCTGTCTGTCTGTCTCTGTCCGGAGCCCCACAGAGAAGGGAAGACTAACATGAGAGCTGTAGCCTAGCCCCAGATCTGTTTGTGCTGTCTTGCTAACAGATGGTCTTTGTAACGCCAGGTTTGATCTTGGACCAGGCTCTGACTTTGTTTGAAGCATGAGGATTTGGAGAAGCCACGTTAGTCAGTTCTGTCTTGAGCTGTATGCTCTGTCCACTGGGATGAACTATTGCCCTTTTCACACTGTTGTGCCGACCCGAGCCAACCAGTGCTGGCTCTGACATATTCTTTTCACATGTCCTTTCCAGCAATGTTCAAACAACTATGGTGGATGCATGACCAGGCCAGCACAATGCAGCTCGGTTCGGCTTGGCTCAGCTCAGTAGTGTGAATCAACCCTATGTATCAGGCAGACGGCCCAGTGGACCATCAGCAGGGCCCAGTAGCCTATACTTCTCCTCCAAAGAGGACTCAGGAGAGCCGCCCTGCAGGTGGATGAGAGGCTTAGTCTGTAGGAGCACAGTGGCTGCGGCTCGGCCCTGTCTCTGGCCCCGGCTCTGGTACTGGTTCTCCTCCTGATTCTTCCAGTTGTAGATGTTGATTCTGTGCTCCAGCTCTGGGCTGGCCTTGGCTGAGCCGGCAGGACTGGGAAGCTTCAGGTTAACTGGGTCCACCAGGCCTTTCTGGGCCAGACAGGAGTCCTCAGACAAGGACGAGAGCAGCTCCTGGACTACCACGCTGGGGTCCCGTGGAAGGGGAGGCTGGGCTGAGGTCAGACCCAGGCCCAGAGGGCTGCAGTAGGGCAGGGACGAGAGCAGCTCCTGGACTACCACGCTGGGGTCCCGTGGAAGGGGAGGCTGGGCTGAGGTCAGACCCAGGCCCAGAGGGCTGCAGTAGGGCAGGGGGAAGCAGCGCTGGCCCTGGGTGTTGGAGTGCTCAGTGTTAAAGTCCCTGTCCTGGGTCTGCTTCTGGGACTTGTAGTCCAGATAAGGCCCCCGGGCCTTGGTATGGGCATTGTAGTTCCTAGCCTGGGTGTGGTAGTCCCTGGCCGTGGTGCTGCTGCAGTCCGTAGTAGACGAGCGCAGGGTGTGGCTGCTCAGGCTATGGGGGCGGGCCGTCAGACTGCTACTGGACAGTGATACGCTGGTGGAAGTGTCACTCACAGCGCTACTCATTTGCTCCACGCCCAGCAGAGGGTTGTTGTGGGCGGGGTAATGGGTCGTAGGGAGGTGGACATCGATGGCTGCCGTGGTGATGACACGAGGACCCCCCATGTCTGAAATGACACATCATCCAGTACATCAGACTGGGGAAGATACAGTAGGTATACAGCAGGGTTGCCCCATATACATTACCAGCTATACACTTTACCCAAGATCCACTAAGTCACTCACCACTACTTTGTTCACTGTAGTACTGGCTGATATAGTTGTTCATGTCGTCATGATGGACAACAGGATCTGGATAACAGATAAAAGAAGCATGATGAGGTTAAAGACCCAATCTGTATGATTTCAATGCACTGTAAACACAGTGCAAAGCAATCCCTAGATGTGGGAACAGTACATTTTACTTTTAGGTGGTGAGACATCTGACATCTTATCTATCCATCCAAGTCTACAGGTGCTTTACTGACTTAACCCTGGTTTCCAAATCACACCAAGATGGTGTTGTGAGGCTCAAGTACAGTAGTGAATGTGAGAGCAACCAGGCTTTGGTATAGAGTTCTCTTTGTGTCCTCAGCCAGACAGCCAGGGCCTCAGTGGTGAATGGTTCTGCCCTGATCTGCTCTTCAGTGTTCACTTGATTGGGCCTGAGCTCAGTGTTTGTCCACTGAGTGGTGCCCAAAGTACCCTGAGTGCCTGGGCCGATCCCCAAGGACCACAGCAGACTCTGACGGGTAATTTCATTTATTTTTCAGTGTAAAATATTAATCCAGGGAAGGGAGGGAGGGATGGAGGGTGGGGGGGGCACCCATGGAGAGGAAGCATTGCACTCACTAAAACACGACCAAGACAATCACTCAGTGATTAATAACACATGAGGATGAGGTCTCAGAGAGAAAGAAAGAAAGAAAAAGCGAGAAAGAAATAGAAAGAAAGAGAAAAAGGAAGGATGGACAACTCTCTCTCTCTCTCTCTCTCTGTTTCTCTCTCTCTGTTTCTCTCTCTCTGTTTCTCTCTCTCTGTTTCTCTCTCTCTCTCTCTCTCTGTTTCTCTCTCTCTGTTTCTCTCTCTCTCTCTCTCTCTCTCTCTCTCTCTCTCTCTGTTTCTCTCTCTCTGTTTCTCTCTCTCTGTTTCTCTCTGTTTCTCTCTCTCTCTCTCTCTCTCTCTCTCTCTCTCTCTCTCTCTCTCTCTCTGTTTCTCTCTCTGTTTCTCTCTCTGTTTCTCTCTCTCTGTTTCTCCCTCTCTCTGTTTCTCTTTCTCTCTCTCTCTCTTTCTCTCTCTCTCTGTTTCTCTTTCTCTCTCTCCCTCTCTCTCTCTCTCTCTCTCTCTCTCTCTCTCTCTCTCTCTCTCTCTCTCTCTCTCTCTGTTTCTCTTTCTCTCTCTCTCTCTCTCTCTCTCTCTGTTTCTCTTTCTCTCTCTCTCTCTCTCTTTCTCTCTCTCTCTCTCTCTCTCTCTCTCTCTCTCTCTTTCTCTGTCTGTCAGAGAAATTTAGGTAATTTAGTTTGGTATGCATGTGCAATACTTTGTGATGATCTGTAGGTACTGTAGCAGAGCCGTATTCACACAGCTCTGCTACCTTAAAGGAGACGTTTTCTTTTTTACAACCAAATCTCTATTTTTGATGTAAATGGCATGTTATAGAAGGGTCCAAACAGCTTTTTCCACGTTTTTCATAAACTTACCCCAAACAGAAAATCACTTCCTCATCCTCGTTGTGTAGTATGGGGGCCCCGAAAAAACACATTGTGGATAAAGTTCATAATGACACAATTTCACATGTACAACAGCCCTGCATCACTATACTGAGAGCTTTGCCATTTCTAAATGGACGTATTTGGGTATTTTGGGACCCCCAAAAAATTGGGACAAAAAGGATGAGGAAGTGATTTGCTGTTTGGGGTAAGTTTATCAAAAACACGTGAAATCACAAAAAAGGTGTCTGGACCCTTCTATAACATAAAAAAGAGAGATTCGGTTGTAAAATAAAACTTCTCCTTTAAGTGAGGTATTCACATAGAATTTTGGTACTTTGTCCTCTTTCCCCAGCAGTACAACACATAGAGAAGTTATGTGAACTTCCAAGAAGTTGATCTGAAAGCAATTACTGTGCTTTTCACCCACAACTCTGTGTGGTCAATTTGGTATGTTCCTCAAAATCTACAGCTGCTCTCTTGAGAAGTGACAAAACCACAAGTCCCTCGTGATCAGTAGACAAAATGTGTCTAACCTTTTCTACCTCCTTTTGAAACAAGCTTAGTTTTCAACAAGGAAATAGACTTCGCAGTAGAGTGCCTCAATTAGAATGAATGACACTTTGATGGCATCCCTCGGGCCAGAGGGCGGAGAGAGAGAGACGTGAGGAGTCCTAACCCAGTCCACGGTCTGTCCTTGCAGGACTGCCTGAAGCCTAAGTGCTCCTCCTGTCCCAATACTCCTTCCATGTTCTGGAAAAAAATATGCTTGTTCCTAAGAGCCAGATTTCCCACAATCCCCTGGGGGTGGTGGTGTGGCGTCTCCTGGTGCCCTATTGTGGTTTCCAGGTGAAGAGGAGCAGATGTTCACAGTGGCCCTCTCTCTCCTCAGACCTCAGAACAAGGCCCAATGCACAGATCACTCTGTACCTGAAACAGCCTGGCTGAGGTGGGGTGTGTGTGTGTGTGTGTGTGTGTGTGTGTGTGTGTGTGTGTGTGTGTGTGTGTGTGTGTGTGTGTGTGGTGTGTGTGTGTGTGTGTGTGTGTGTGTGTGTGTGTGTGTGTGTGTGTGTGTGTGTGTGTGTGTGTGTGTGTGTGCATGACTGCATGTGTGCCTGTGTGTGTGTGTGACGTTCTCCTAGAACATACTTGTTGTCCCCAGGTTTCATCACATCCTGAAAGCTTTTCTGCCCTCTTATTGATACTGCACTGCCTGCGGTCAGAGGTGTGGTGTGTGTGTTGTGTGTGTGTGTGTGTGTGTGAGGGGTGTTGTGAGTTACCGTCAGTGTTTTAAGAGGCTAGTGCCTGGAGACTAGCTCAGGGCTACTGCTGCTAGATCAGTTTGACACTGCTCTGACACCCCATTCACCTGATGTTACATTGGATGGGACTTTTTGTCCCACATAATTATGTACATACTTTATGTACAAACCTCTCTGCTGGTTCTGTCAGGATGCCTTTTCAACCATACAGACGAATGTAGAACTTTATTAAAATGAGTCACAGGCCTCCCGAGTGGCGCAGTGGTCTAAGGCAGTGCTAGCTCCTGGTTCGAGTCCAGGCTCTGTCGCAGCCAGCCGCAACCGGGGCGCACAATTGGCTCAGTGTCATCCGGGTTAGGGGAGGGTTTGGCTGGCAGGGATGTGCTTGTCCCATCGCGCACTAGCGAGCCAGGTATACGGTGTTTCCTCTGACACATTGGTGCAGCTTGCTTCCATGTTAATTGTGTCAAGAAGCAGTTGGGTCGTGTAACGGAGGACGCACGGCTCTCGACCTTCGCCTCTCCCAAGTCCGTACAGGAGTTGCAGCGATGAGACAAGATGGTAACAACCAATTGGATACCACAAAATTGGGGAGAAAAGGGGGTAAAAATAAATAATAAAATGAGTCAAGTTCATTGTTTTTGGTCTGTGGTGAAGTAATTCATAATTAGGATTTAAAGGTTTGTCTGCCTCTTGGAACAGCAGTATTCATCAGACTCAATATTCTTACATGTTCCAGAATATAGAAATACCCATGAAGTATATGAAAGAGCTAGTATCTATTTTATCTCATGGTCTGAGGATTATGGTATGGAGTATTACATACATACCGTTATAGTTAGGGACAGAAAAACTCTGGGCCCTAGTTTCCCTGGATGTGACATACACTACATGACAAAAGGGGTGTCCATATACGTTTGTATATATAGTGTAGCTTATAGGTACAGTATTGGCGAGTGTACCTGCTGGGGTCTCCCTGAGGACTCCATGTCCCTCATCGTCAGACTCCCCAGGGCCCTGGCTCTCCACCACCTGGTAGCTGCTCCTCTGTTTGCCCCACACATGGTGAATCTGCATAGCAGCCTCCTGCTCTGCAGCCAGGTCCAAGTCCTGCTGGGCCAGGTGGGCCCGGAGCTGTCTGATCTCAAACTGAGGGAGGGGGGGGGGGGGGGACAGAGAGAGACAGAGAGAGAGAGAGTTGGTCTGGAAAAGCCATACACACATGTATTCTTCTAGCTGAAATCTTGGTGTATTGATGTAACAATATGTCAGTGTTGACTAACCTAACCTTTTACTCCCAGACAGGCCCTTTCAGCATGATCCCAGGCAATCTGCAGGCTAAGTGGTTCTATTACTAGCTATAGGATCAATGCTTTCACTGGGGTTTCCTCTGGCCTGATGGCTCATATTGACAAACAGACTGTCAGATTACACATGAACTGTTTGTTTCTAGCATTACACTGAGGAGCCCATCATTACTGGACTGTTTTGTACAACAATGTGTTTCTATTGATGTACAGTTATGGCTTGTCCCTGTATTGATCTTGGGACCTTGAGTCTTTGAAAGAAATGTAGTCCTTTAGTTCAACTGACTAGAGGAGTGCAGTCATTAATCAATCAATCAAGTGTATTTATAAAGACCTTTTTAAATCAGCAGATGTCTCAAAGTGCTTATACAGAAACCCAGCTTAAAACCTAACAGCAAGCAATGCCGATGTAGAAGCAGAGGGGCGAGGGAAAACTCCCTAGAAAGGCAGGAACCTAGGAAGAAACCTAGAGGGGAACCAGGCTCTGAGGAGGGGGGGGGGGGGCAGTCCTCTTCTGGCTGTGCTGAGTTGAGATTATAAGAGACCATGGCCATTAGGGCCAGATCGTTCTTCAAGATGTTCAAACGTTCATAGGTGACCAGTGACAGTGGTAAAAATAACAACATGGAAAATATGTGTTGTTTACAACTATATGGGAAACATCTTTCCAAATATATTTTACTGTATTATGTTGCGTGCTTATGAGTATTGTGGGGTCATAATATCACAAGATCAACTTTTCTTGTGCCTGTTTATTACGGATTTGCAAATCATTGAATGTTGTAAAACAATTTGAAGAAACATCGTCTCTGATGTCTGTTGAAAATGCATTGGCTACACATTGAACACTTCTGTGAAGTGTTACTGCCCCCCTGTGGTAGCAATTGAAATAGCAGCCTCTGGAAACCTGAAACAGCCTCAAACACAACCCTAACCCAAGCGTCATGTCCACATCCTGCTTCAACCCTAACCCTAGCCTCAACCACAACCCTAACTCTAGTTTCATGTCCACATCCTGCTTCAACCCTAACCCTACTCTCAACCACAACCCTAACTCTAGCTTCATGTCCACATCCTGCTTCAACCCTAACCCTAGCCTCAACCACAACCCTAACTCTAGCTTCATGTCTACATCCTGCTTCAACCATAACCCTAGCCTCAACAACAACCCTAACCCTAGCCTCAACCACAACCCTAACTCTAGCTTCATGTCCACATCCTGCTTCAACCCTAACCCTAGCCTCAACACAACCCTAACTCTAGCTTCATGTCCACATCCTGCTTCAACCCTAATCCTACCCTCAACCACAACCCTAACTCTAGCTTCATGTCCACATCCTGCTTCAACCCTAACCCTAGCCTCAACCACAACCCTAACTCTAGCTTCATGTCCACATCCTGCTTCAACCCTAACCCTAGCCTCAACCACAACCCTAACTCTAGCTTCATGTCCACATCCTGCTTCAACCCTAACCCTAGCCTCAACCACAACCCTAACTCTAGCTTCATGTCCACATCCTGCTTCAACCCTAACCCTACCCTCAACCACAACCCTAACTCTAGCTTCATGTCCACATCCTGCTTCAACCCTAACCCTAGCCTCAACCACAACCCTAACTCTAGCTTCATGTCCACATCCTGCTTCAACCCTAACCCTAGCCTCAACCACAACCCTAACTCTAGCTTCATGTCCACATCCTGCTTCAACCCTAACCCTAGCCTCAACCACAACCCTAACTCTAGCTTCATGTCCACATCCTGCTTCAACCCTAACCCTAGCCTCAACAACAACTCTAACCCTCAACCACAACCCTAACTCTAGCTTCATGTCCACAACCTGTTTCAACCCTAACCCTAGCCTCAACACAACCCTAACTCTAGCTTCATGTCCACATCCTGCTTCAACCCTAACCCTAGCCTCAACACAACCCTAACTCTAGCTTCATGTCCACATCCTGCTTCAGCCCTAACCCTAACCCTAGCCTCAACCACAACCCTAACTCTAGCTTCATGTCCACATCCTGCTTAAACCCTAACCCTACCCTCAACCACAACCCTAACCCTAGCCTCAACCACAACCCTAACTCTAGCTTCATGTCCACATCCTGCTTAAACCCTAACCCTACCCTCAACCACAACCCTAACCCTACCCTCAACCACAACCCTAACTCTAGCTTCATGTCAATATCCTGCTTCAACCCTAACCCTAACCCTAGCCTCAACCACAACCCTAACCCTAGCCTCAACGCAACCCTAACTCTAGCTTCATGTCCACATCCTGCTTAAACCCTAATCCTACCCTCAACCACAACCCTAACCCTAGCCTCAACCACAACTCTAACTCTAGCTTCATGTCCACATCCTGCTTAAACCCTAACCCTACCCTCAACCACAACCCTAACCCTACCCTCAACCACAACCCTAACTCTAGCTTCATGTCCACATCCTGCTTCAACCCTAACCCTAACCCTACCCTCAACCACAACCCTAACCCTACCTTCAGGTCCACATCCCAGTTCAAACCTAACCCTAACCTCAACCTTAACCCTAACCATTACCATAGCATCATGTCCACATGCCGGCTCAACCGTAAACCACAGCCCTAACCCTAATCCTACCTTCATGTCTAAATATCTATTGCTCGGCTACACAGCTGATGCCTGCTGGACTGTTTCAATAACGCAGTACTTAATTTTGTTTATCTGTCGGCCCCAGGCTCTAACTCAGGCCCTGTGTGTAGCTAACTGACCCTCTCTGCTCATTCATCGCCATTTACCTGTTGTTGTTGTCTTAGCTGTTGTTGTCTTAGCTGTTGTCTTAGCTCTCCCAATCAACACCTGTGATTGCTTTATGTCTCTCTCTAGTGTCAATATGCCTTGTATACTGTTGTTTAGGGTAGCTCTCATTGTTTTATTTTACTGCGGAGCCCCTAGTCCTGCTCAACATGATTCAGATAGCTCCTTTGTCCCACCCCCACACATGCGGAGACCGCACCTAGCTTAACTAGAGCCTCCAGAGATGCAACCTCTCTCATCATCACTCAATGTCTAGGTTTACCCCCACTGTACTCGCACCCTACCATACCCTTGTCTGTACACTATGCCCCGAATCTATCCTACAACACCCAGAAATCTGCTCCTTTTATTCTCTGTTCCCAAAGCACTAGACGACCAGTTCTGATAGCCTTTAGCTGTACTCTCATCCTACTCCGCCTCTGTTCCTCTGGTGATGTAGAGGTTAACCCAGGCCCTGCAGTGCCCAGCTCCACTCCCATTCCCCAGGCGCTCTCATTTGTTGACTTCTCTGCCAACCCTGATGTCCGAGCCGTGTCTGAATCCTGGTTTAGGAAGGCCATCAAAAATTCTGAAATTAGAGATAGCCTGCAGAGTTCTGTCATACTATCCAGGTCTATGCCCAAACAGTTCAAGCTTCTACATTTAAAGATCCATCTCTCCAGAAATATGTCTTTCACTGTTGCCACTTGTTATAGACCCCCTTCAGCCCCAAGCTGTGCCCTGGACACCATATGTGAATTGATTTCCCCCCATCTATAGTCAGAGTTTGTACTGCTAGGTGACCTAAATTGGGATATGCATAACACACCGGCCTTCCTACATTCTAAATTAGATGCCCTCAATCTCACACAAATTATCAAGGAACCTACCAGGTACAACCCCAAATCCGTAAACATGGGCACCCTCATTGATATCATCCTGACCAACTTGCCCTCTAAATACACCTCTGCTGTTTTCAACCAGGATCTCAGCGATCACTGCCTCATTGCCTGTGTCCGTTATGGGTCCGCGGTCAAACGACCACCCCTCATCACTGTCAAACGCTCCCTAAAACACTTCAGCGAGCAGGCCTTTCTAATCAACCTGCCCGGGAATCCTGGAAGGATATTGACCTCATCCCATCAGTCGAGGATGCCTGGTTGTTCCTTAAAAGTGCTTTCCTCACCATCTTAAATAAGCATGCCTCTTTCAAAAAAAATGTACTAAGAACAGATATAGCCCTTGGTTCACTCCAGACTTGACTGCCCTTGACCAGCACAAAAACACTCTGTGGCGTACTGCACTAGCCTCGAATAGTCCCCGCGATATGGAACTTTTCAAGGAAGTCAGGAACCAATACACACAGTCAGTTAGGAAAGCAAAGGCTAGCCTTTTCAAACAGAAATTTGCAGCCCTAATTCCAAAAAGTTTTGGGACACTGTAAAGTCCATGGAGAATAAGAGTACCTCCTCCCAGCTGCCCATTGCACTGAGACTAGGAAACACTGTCACCACTGATAAATCCACGACAATCGAGAAATTCAATATGGCTAGCCTCTACGGCTGGCCATGCTTTACACCTGGCTACCCCAACCCCGGGCCAACAGCTCTGCACCCCCTGCAGCAACTGGACCAAACCCCCCGCTTCTCCTTCACACAAATTCAGACAGCTGATGTTCTAAAAGAGCTGCAAAATCTGGATCCATACAAATCAGCTGGGCTTGACAATCTGGACCCTCTCTTCCTGATATTATCTGCCACCATTGTTGCAACCCCTATTACTAGTCTGTTCAACCTCTCTTTCATATCGTCTGAGATTCTTAAGGATTGCGAAGCGGTCGCGGTCATCCCCCTCTTCAAAGGGGGAGACACTCTAGACCCAAACTGTTACAGACCTATATCCATCCTGCCCTGCCTCTCTAAAGTCTTCGAAAGCCAAGTGAAAAAAAAGATCACAGACCATTTCGAATTCCACTGTACCTTCTCCGCTATGCAATCTAGTTTCCGAGCTGGTCACGGGTGCACCTCAGCTATGCTCAAGGTCCTAAACGATATCATAACCGCCATCGATAAAAGACAGTACTGTGCAGCCGTGGCCAAGGCTTTCGACTCTGTCAATCACCATATTCTTATCGGCAGACTCAACAGCCTTGGTTTCTCTAATGACTGCCTCGCCTGGTTCACTAACTACTTCTCAGATAGAGTTCTGTGTGCCTGTTGTCCGGACCTCTGGCAGTCTCTATGGGGGTGCCACAGGGTTCAATTCTCGGGTTGACTCTTTTCTCTGTATATATCATCAATGATGTCGCTCTTGCTGCTGGTAATTCTTTGATCCACCTCAACGCAGATGACACCATTCTGTATACTTCTGGCCTTTCTTTGGACACTGTGTTAACTAACCTCCAAATGAGCTTCAACACCATACAACACTCCTTCCGTGGCCTCCAAATGCTCTTAAATATTAGTAAAATGAAATGCATGCTCTTCAACCGATCGCTGCCCGCACCCACCCGCCCGAAAATAATCACTACTTTCGACGGTGCTGATATGTGGACAACTATAAATACCCAGGTGTCTGGCTAGACTGTAAACGCTCCTTCCAGACTCACATTAAGCATCTCCAATCCAAAGTTAAATCTAGAATTGGCTTCCTATTTCACAAAAAAAGCCTCCTTCTCTCATGCTGCCAAACATACCCTCGTAAAACTGACTATCCTACCGATCCTTGACTTTGGCGATATCATTTACAAAATATCATCCAACACTTTACTCAGAAAATTGGATGCAGTCTATCACAGTGCCATCCATTTTATCACCAAAGCCCCATATACAACCCACCACTGCAACCTGTATGCTCTTGTTGGCTGGTCATCGCTACATATTCGTCGCCAAACCCACTGGCTCCAGGTCATCTATAAGTCTTTGCTAGGTAAAGCTCCACATTATCTCAGCTCACTTGTTTGACATCATTGGAAAATCAAAAGAAATCAGCCAAGACCTCAGAAAAAATGTGTACACCTCCACAAGTCTGGTTCATCCTTGGGAGCAATTTCCAAATGCCTGAAGGTACCACGTTCATCTTTACAAACAATAGTACGCAAGTATAAACACCATGGGACCATGCAGCCGTCATACCGCTCAGGAAGGAGACGCATTCTGTCTCCTAGAGATGAACATACTTTGGTGCGAAAAGTGCAAATCAATCCCAGAACAACAGCAAAGGACCTTGTGAAGATGCTGGAGGAAACAGGTACAAAAGTATCTATATCCACAGTCAAATGAGTACTATATCGATATAACCTGAAAGGCCTCTCAGCAAGGAAGAAGCCACTGCTCCAAATCCACCATAAAAAAGCCAGACTACGGTTTGCAACTGCACATGTGGACAAAGATTGTACCTTTTGGAGAAATGTCCTCTGGTCTGATGAAACAAAAATAGAACTGTTTGGCAATAATGAAGAAAAAGGAGAAAGCTTACAAGCCGAAGAACACCATCCCAACCGTGAAGCACGGGGGTGGCAGCATCATGTTGTGGGGGTGCTTTGCTGCAGGAGGGACTGGTGCACTTCACAAAATAGATGGTGTCATGAGGGAGGAAAATTAGGTGGATATATTGAAGCAACATCTCAAGACATCAGTCAGGAAGTTAAAGCTTGATCGCAAATGGGTCTTCCAAGTGCACAATGACCCCAAGCATACTTCCAAAGTTGTGGCAAAATGGCTTAAGGACAACAAAGTCAAGGTATTGGAGAGGCCATCACAAAGCCCTGACCTCAATCCTATTGAACATTTGTGGGCCGAACTGAAAAGGCGTGTGCGAGCAACGATGCCTACAAACCTGATTCAGTTACACCAGCTCTGTCAGGAGGAATAGGCCAAAATTCACCCAATGTATTGTGGGAAACTTGTGGAAGGCTACCCAAAACATTTGACCCAAGTTAAACAATTTAAAGGCAATTCCACCAAATACTAATTGAGTGTATGTAAACTTCTGACCCACTGGGAATGTGATGAAAGAAATAAAACAATTAATAAATCATTCTCTCTACTATTATTCTGACATTTCACATTCTTAAAATAGTGGTGATCCTAACTGACCTAAGACAGGGAATTTTTACTATAATTAAATGTCAGGAATTGTGAAAAACTCAGTTTAAATGTATTTGGCTAAGGTGTATGTAAACAAGAACTGTAAATAAGAACTTGTTCTCAACTGGCCTACCTGGTTAAATAAAGGTTAAATAAATGTAATTATTATTAATTTAAAAAAGTCCTGGTTCAACCTTAGCCCTAGCCTCAACTATAACCTAGCTTCAACCAAAACCCTAACCCTAGTCTCACCGCTATCTGTGAGGTGATGGTGCGGGGACTTACTGCCTGCTCCTGGCAGATCTGTGAGGTGATGGTGTGGGGACTTACTGCCTGCTCCTGGCAGATCTGTGAGGTGATGGTGTGGGGACTTACTGCCTGCTCCTGGCAGATCTGTGAGGTGATGGTGCGGGGACTTACTGCCTGCTCCTGGCAGATCTGTGAGGTGATGGTGCGGGGACTTACTGCCTGCTCCTGGCAGATCTGTGTGAGTCGTTCCAACTGCTCCTCCCTGACAGCCTTGATCTTCTCACACTGCAGGATCTCCAGCTCCATCTCCACCTTCACCTGCAACACATAGGCTGAGAGAGGGAATATATAGTTAGAGAGAGGGAAGAGACAGAGAGAAAAGAGATAGTGAGAGAAGAGACAGATAGAGAGGGAAGAGACAGG